>NC_051156.1:212373351-212511864 GCF_013339745.2 Dermacentor silvarum | reverse complement strand
AAATCTAGCCGCGTGCAAAAAATATCTGCCTAGATTTCAACAATCGAACTGCTCTCTGCACACAAGTTAGCGAAACGTGGTGCAACACTCAAAATCGTTTACAATAGCAATGTAAACGACCCTAGGCTCTTTCTCCCTACTATGGACACACAATTTGCACCAGAAAGGTCCTGTCGCGGACGCCAGAAATATTGTCACAGACCCCGGTGAACGAGGCGCAGACGCCGGACTAAATTCCAAAGCCGAATTATCAGCTTCCGAAAATAATCCCACGAAAGCAAGGACAATTAAGAGTGGGCCCTCTGGTGCGCCAGCGAACGCCGGTTGCTGTCCAAAGACCGAGTCAGAGCCCAGAGTTGTCAAAACTCAACAAAATATGTTCTTCACACAAGGCAGTTACACACAAACTTGCACACTTAGGCTAGACACAACACAATACAAATCAGATGGGTATTAACAATCACAGAAAATAACGACAAGCACAAGAGTCCAACACGTAAAGTACAAAATAAATAGGAACACTAAGTGTCCAATCGTATTCACCGTGCTGGTTGGTCTTGGAGTCAGACGATCTCGGCGTAACTTGGGGGCAAATCTCGAAGAAGGAACTTCTTCCGGAAATGCAGACGCTCGATGAACTCGTTGACTAGCTTGCCGGGGAATCCCCTTCTTCCGCAGACGCTCGGTCTTCACGTTACATAACTTCACCGGTGCGGACTCAATTCCTGAATTCCTCACTGGACTCCCGGATTCCTAACTGACAATGCTCGCACGGCGTTTATATAGCCGTCGACGGTCCTTCTCGAACATTCGATCGGAGTTGTGATTCCGTAGCACGGCCAAAGCTTGGGAAGCTTCTACTCTTTTCTCGTACCTTCGACCGCTGCTTTCGGAACATTCTCGAGGGGGGGTGATGATGACTCATGCTGTTCACGCACGCTCACGCTGTTGTTATCTCTCTCGGCTCGCCGGGTGAGAAGGAGTCTCGGCGCGCGCGTGTGTTCTCTCTCTCTCTCCGGTTAACGTCGCTTCGTCGAACCTCGTTCCAGACGTTTCGGCGCCGTTGTTAGCGTGGTTGCTTGAGGCGTATGCGCTCTCCCCCTCTGTTGAAGTTGCCGCGGGACCGGCGTGTTCTTTCGCTGGCTTGCGCGACACTCGGCGCGCGCTTTGATTACGCGCTCTTTTGTGACAGAGAGCGATGGAAGATCTTGCTGTCCAGCCCCGCCCTGGAAGACCAGCTTCGGCTCGTAACCAGGGCCAGGCGGCGAGAACAGCATAAGGATTCCCGTGAAGTGGGAACCACTTCCATCCGGCGCATGCGCTGAAAAGCTCACGAAATAGTTTTTCATTCATTCATTCTCGCATCATACAGATGAAATAGGAAGGAAAACAAATACTGCAGATCCAACGCATGTTGGAATCTAGGCGAAGCCAAGGATAAGAAAAGCGGTTAATGAAATGCTTCACAGAAACGGTGATGCGTACAATTTGTTGATGACAGGTATATGCACGTAAACGTACGACACATATATCAAGCAATATTTAGGGATTCTGTACCTTAAGTGTCACAGTAGGACATACGCTGTGTGGATGATTGTGCGAGAGCTTATATGAGCTGGAAGTACGTGGTCAGCCTGCAAGGCTTATATGATTCACTTCATGTACCCGTGAAGTGGCTCATACGTTGACATATTTTCATATTATAAGATACCTAAGCTATGTAACGTTAAGAGACAGGAAGAGCGTGGTGTGGATCAGAGAGCAAACGGCCCTAATTACATAATTAGTCTTAATTAATTAATCAACTTTTCAAATATTATAAGTAGATGAAAAGTGTCAAGGAGAAAATTGTAGAGCAGCATCAAGAACTCTCGATACAGCTTTCTGTTGCTCAATACATGATACATAAAAGTGCTTTTCCAAGCATGAGACAAGCCCGCGAATACACACAAACTTGCCGCGCGACTGGCCGCTCGAGGCAATTTGCGTGTATTCGCGGGCTTCTTTTCCAATACCTGATAACAAGCAACGGCTGATGTTAAGTGATAGCAAAGTCTGACATCAAATATTATTTTTTTTTCACTGTTGATATCCTGTTTATCACAGGAAAGCCAGAATCAGATTCTTCCCACGCACCACGCAAGCATTTACGCAATCGAGAATTCAGCTACTATCACGCAAAGTGGACCTTGCTCTATGGCAATCCTGAGAACAACCTAATACTGATCAGAATGTATCCCTGACCCCTTATACTTCGCAGTGACAAAGCGCTTCCTTTTTCTCATCTTACAAATCTATTTCCGCTTCTCAGACTCACCTGCTAAAACTGCCCTCCAGAGAGAGCTCGCGTGTCAGGGCTGCGCGGGAAGGTTAAAGAGAACCCGGCACTCGGCACTGCCTTTCAACGAGACCTTCTAAAATGGCCCTGCCTATACTTCACCCAAGGAGCCCACGTACGTAAAGCGAAATTTTCGCTCCGAGAACGCCGCAGAGTACGCGCTGGGCCCGTCGACACGAATTACCGGCTTCCGGGCGCATGTCTGCTCGTGAAAAGCGTCCATCGCGCTAATTGCATTTGCATGCACGCCAGTGTAAGCGACAGCAGAGGCCTATATAATATACGGCGGGGGAACACGGCACACACGCAGCACACACACACACGGCACGGCACTGCCGTCAGAGCGGCTGCGCTGTACCGGCCTATGAATAGACGCGGCGACGAGTTGGGCCGGTCGAACGCCTCTGTTCGACTAAACGCATTATCGTTGTGAAAGCCTAGGTAGTACAACGCCCGCTTCTTTCCTCCCGTGTCCCGTCCATTGGATATCTTCCTCTGAACCCGAACATGACTCGACGCACGAGCACGCTATATACTATGCTCGAGCACAAGAGATCGTGCGCGCCTGTTTTCGTGCGTGCGTCAGTACGCGCTTTGCATGTTACGCCAACCGAGTTATACCTGATCGCCACGGCTATTATATTCTAGTCGTGCTGCTCTGTTTTGAGATGAAGGTGAGATTTAATTTGCCCTGCCTGGTGCGCTATCAAAAAAAGATACGAGCGTTGGTGTCGACTTGTCTCAAGTTGCTCATTACCATCGTCGTCGCCAGGTGCATTGAAGAACGACCGATGCACAAGGGATAAGGCAAGTGCGTGGCTAGTGAGATAAATAGACAATTCAAATACTAAACCGTGGGTTAGGTTAGCATAACATAACCTAACTTAGGTTAGGTTATGTTAGGCGTAACGAAAAGCAGTGAATACTCCTATGTCCCGTCATAGGTTCTCGCATGGAATCAAGTCCGTCGCTTTTATGGTTGTTGTCCTCAGCCGTCGCTGCTTGGTCGCACGTCGTACTGCGGTGTACATTTGCGCGACGATAACTTCAGTCGTTTTCGTGGCAAAAACGCACGACGGATTGTCGATGATGGTCCACAAGGCACTGCACTCGCCGTGGTAAGGTTGGGGGTTCGTTTCCTGTCAGAACAACGCTGTTATCTCTTTCTCTCATCTCATTACACGAGATCCCCCTGTCCTTAGTTCACGTGTACGGCACAGCAATACGTGACATTTACAGAAAAGCATGAACGTCGACTGTGCGTAACGTTACGAGCAGCAGAGAGATCTGCAGACGCCAACAAAGTGAAGAGTTGAAGCGAAGAGTAGACGTGGGGTGGTTGTGGGCAGATAAAAGGTCGAGAGGAGAGAATGCGCGACATAAAACAGAGGGAGGGAAAGAAAAAACGGGGCCGAGTCAAGCCTCGAGACAAGCCAGCTGCGGTGCGATATACACGGTCGTTTGTCTCTATCTGCCAAGGGGGCATTAAATTTTGAGCCAGGCGGCGTCCCTCAGCGCGTTCTGCATTATGCATGGCTCCACGTTTGGGCTCGACGTCTCTGCCGTGGGTTTCCTCCTCCTACCGACGAGTACACACGCCGCGCAGCCTTAGCGCTGCATACGGCGGCCGCGGGATGTCCATATACTGGTGATACTAGTGTAAGCGCAAGAGCTTGAATCTCTGTGAACGAGGGAGCTAGGTGCTCTAAGGGAAAAAAGAAACAGTGTATCCGCACGATGAATCACACACGAGGTGGCGTATCTCGATGAAAGCGGCGCCAAAACGAAACACGAAGCGCAGACGAGCAACAGGACAGGCACTGAACTCGCAACTAAGGCAAAACGAATACAGCGCAGGAGACACCGGAGCACAGAAAGACGTGCACAGCGTCGGTTGTGTCTTTTCTTTCTGGGTTCCCGGCTTCCCAAACGCGAGCAGCAAGACCGACCGACTAGCGCTTCTTTTCTTTATTTTTCAATAATGTTACTGTCTCCTCTTCCTTTTCCACTGCGTGGTGACCGCCTTGCCATCAATTACCAACTCACCCAAGCTTGATCTGTTGCCACAAATAAGGTTTTTATCTGGTCAGCCCCTTCCCGACTTAGGCTAATGAGCCGTGCATCCTGACAAATAAATTATCTATTCGTCCATTCGCTCATTTGACACGAAGCTTATTATCACATAGACAAGAAAAGGAAGGGCAAAAAAAAAAAAAAAACCATGCCCGCCAACCCCTGCTCGCGCACTCGCAAAGGCAAATAATGTCCAGGATCGTCCATCGAAGCCGAGTGGTAAAATTACTAATATATTGCATATCCTTCGTAAAAAGGTTGATGGGATGACTGGCTAACACACGCGTAAACTGTTCTCGCGATAAACATGGCTTCCATGCGTTTGCCTGCTCCTTGTTTTGTTCTTGTGTTCTTGTTCTTTCTTTTTTTTTTGCGATTGAACAACAGTTTTGCACTAAAAATATTGATGTGAACGTGATATTCATGATACAACTGTACCAACTTGCCCTGTTACCAGTCCTTCTGTGACGTATTTTTTAGCATAACTCCTCACTTCCCAAGTGGAATGTCAGTTACCCAATGAGCCGAATATCGAGTCACCGCCGACGTTTCTTCCGATCACGGCGAAGTCAAAGATACGCGGGGTGACCTTTGTGCCCTCTTATAGATGGTCTGCCAGGTACCTCCTAGGAAGTTTGGTGACAGCCTATCATCGGGACAGGTACCAGGTTGATGGTAACTTGAGTTAAAGCGACGGTACAGTTCGATACAGTTTCTACCGTATAAAGCAGTGATGTTTTCAACAATTTGTTAACAGTTACTGATCTCGTACATCCAGAACCTTGCGCGAGAAGGCGATGTCCTTCCATCGCTGTAGCGAAAGACTTCTGATGATTCTGGTGTCCGAAGCAGCATGCGGAGGGTGACAAGTCGGTCCTCGTCAAACGGCGTCGCCGTTTGAAGTCACCCCGCTTTGATGTGTGCCTTTGACAAGTGCGTCAGCAGCTTTGTTTCTTTTTATTATTATTATTATTATTATTATTATTATTATTATTATTATTATTATTATTATTATTATTATTATTATTATTATTATTATTATTATTATTCAAGTACCTTAAAAGTCCGAAAGGCATTGCATAGGGGGGACACAACCATGAAAAAGCAGGGTAGCGCAACTTTTTCACATACACAACGAAGCATAAGAAAAAGCTAAATCAATACAGCAAAGATTGAGTTGCAACAAAACTAATGTGACATATGATCAATAAATGTTCAATTATTAATGATAACAACCTTACCATGTTTCCATGTTTTCTTGAATCTAACTCATTTTTTTCTACTTGTCAACATGGTTTTAGAAAATATCTTTCGTGTGAAACACAACTTCTGTTATTTACAAACGACTTATTTCGCGCTGTTGATAATGGTTTCGTTGTCGACTGTATTTTTCTAGATTTCGCTAAGGCATTTGATTCAGTCTCACATCAGCTACTCTTTTTTAAACTTGACAGTTTGAACCTCGATGCCAATGTCCTAAGTTGGATTAAATGTTTTCTTTCTAACCGCTTTCAATATATTTCGGCTAACGGTCATGATTCTTCTTTCGCTTCAGTAACATCGGGGGTACCTCAGGGGTCGGTTCTAGGACCACTACTCTTTCTCATATACATCAATGATCTTCCTACCCAAGTTTCTTCTACTATAAAACTGTTTGCTGATGATTGTGTAATATATCGCATAATTTCTAACTCCTGCGACCATGCTGCATTACAGACTGACCTTGATAGTATTTCCCGCTGGTGTTCTGATTGGCTAATGAAACTTAATATTAACAAGTGTAAAAGCATGCGCGTGTCTCGAGTGCCTTACTCAACTAATCCCGCTGATTACACTCTTAATAACACACCCCTAATCGCCGTGACTTCTTACAAATATCTCGGCGTCATTATAGCCCAGAATCTATCATGGACTTTGCATGTGAACTACATTATCAACAACGCTAACCGCATGCTAGGTTTTTTGCGTCGCAACTTCTCACGCGCCAACACTACAGTTAAACTCACACTTTACAAGACCTTGGTCAGACCCAAACTTGAGTATGCCTGCTCAATTTGGGATCCTGGCCAGGTAACACTAACAAACTCTTTAGAGCTTATCCAGAATCGCAGCGCCCTGTTTATAATTTCTAACTATAGTCGTTATTCTAGCGTCTCCGCAATGAAACTAACTCTTGACCTACCAGACCTCGCTCTGCGCCGACAGTGTTCTCGACTGTGCCTCTTCCATAAAATATTTTACTTCGATCTCACACTTAAGGAAGAATTACTACATCGGCCATCGTACGTGTCATCTCGCATTGATCATTCCCAGAAAGTTGGTGTACCCCTTTGTCGCACAAAAATCTACTCTGACGCACTTATACCAAGAACCTCGGAAGACTGGAACCACCTCCCTGCCTCCATCACCGCCATCTCTGACTCCAAGAATTTCAAGACCGCCATTAATACTTACATTTGTTCTTGCCCCTCCTCTCTGTAAAGCCTTCGGGCGATTGAGAGTACGAAAATAAATAAATAAAATAAATAAACAATTCGAAACACTTCAGACATAATTTACAAATGTGTCGTAACTAGAAATGCATGTGATCCCACAACAAAGACCAGAAGTTCTAATGCGTGCCTGGCATTCGTGCACTGATTTACGACAAGACACAGCGCTCCTGGGCCACACCCCTCATCAATCAGACTGAATCTGATTCAGTCTGATTCAATCTGAAATCAGCGTCGGAGTTGTGCACGTGCCCGGCAACTGAGTAAGGCCTGCCCGTGCTCTGAAATTTCAGTGGCAATGCATGCGACTGCAGCCTTGCCGGTTACAGGTTGTACGGACCCGTTCGTGAAAATGAAGACACTGTCAGCAAGGTCAACCTCGAGGCATCCCGCAGTCTCCTGGCTTATTATAGGGCGCACTCCTAGGAATGCAATTCGGTGATTCCACACGCGGAAGCCTGGCTGGGACCGTGAACGACGTCAAACCGAAACAAAGGGTGAAGCTATGACAAAGCAGTCATGCACTAGTAGGTGACTTCCCAGTTTGTGAACGCCTGTGAGTTTAGAAACATATCTCGGAAAATATTTAGGAACATTAACAAATGTTTACAAACATCAATGAGCAAGTTGCGTATACGTCAGGTGAAACTCTCTCCGGGTATCGTGCTGCGAGATATACGCTTTTTCGAGCCCTCAAACTACAGAATGACGTCGCGCAATTTCAGGGACATTTCGCATATTCGCCGATGGCAAGTAACGGCTGTGCTGCAAGTGCATCAGCGGAGTACATGCCTTCAGCAGCTAATCCTATAAAAGCAGACAGGCCTCGTCGTGTGCCTCGCCAGCAGGAAGGAAGCGCCCAACGACCAGAGGCTGCTGCTACACGCGTTCGTGACAGCCCCTCTGGTCACCGGGCAGCCATGCATAGTTAAAAGTTGAGCGACACTGGCAACTAAGGCGCGCTGTCTGCGTGTCCGCGCTGGACGGGGACGACGAGTGGCGGCGCGGGCCGGCCTCGCGTGCTCGGGGCCTCGCGTGCCCAACGATCGGCCGGTCCCCGCGGCGGCGGCGGTGCCCGGGTGGTGTCGTGTATTATGAAAGACAAGAGACCGCCCGCGGGTCCCTTCCCTCACCGCACTCAATAATGCAGCGTTATTGACGCAGCGGCGGGGACTTGATCGCCCCGCGCGTCATCCGAACCCTGCCGGCGCGTACGCTCTTGCCCGAGCTACAGGCCCAGGTCATTGCACGTGAACCAGCGCCTCGAGCTGAGGGGTTAGTTTGTACGTGGTGAGGATGAGAAGGCTGAAAGGGAACTCGGAGAATACTGATAACGCAGTTCGGAGGCCAGGGCCGCCACCATGCGCGACGATTAATTATCGCGTAATTACAAACTTCGCCCGACTTTGTAGTCGACAAGGAATTGTCATAGTGATCGCCGTCGTATACCATAGTTATCAGAAGAATTAGGCGCGCTGCACACCGAAGCACTTCCCCGAAGGCTTTCTGATAGTCCAAATTACAGAATTACCAAGCTGGGCTGGTGTACACTGCTTATAGGAATTCGTTTCGCTCAATTTGATTATTTGCACATCCTCCACAGTTCAGCCGAAGCCGGCCGATCATGGCGATAATGTAAGTCAAGCGCCGATCTGGCCACTGACCATGCACGAAAAGGAAAAGAATTGGTATGGAATCGTTACTTTACCCTCAAACTGTTTTCCGTATGCACCCAATTCGAATGCCGCGTCGTTAAATGTGACGTATTTCGCGCTCGTGTAGTGGGGGACAAGTTAGACCATCCCGCTCTGTGGGCACTAGCGCGTGCGAACGCGTTACTTCCTCAGTACGTGCTTCGGCTTCATGCAGCGCCGTTTCGTTATGGCGTTCGAGTGTGGACTCTTGCTTATAGTCATCCCGCGCCAACGTCACACCCCGTGATAACGAGCCTTTCTTTATCTGCAAGATGGAATACTGGGTAAGTTGGTATGCGTTCATGATTCGTAGCGCAAAAGAGACACTTACACAGAGAAAAGGAACAGACAGATGCGCTTACTAGCAAACGAAGTTTTTGTTCACATTCTTTATCTTTGTATGGTCGGATATTTCCTTCTCTATCTGTCTTCCTTCTTCTCGATCATTCGTACCCTTCGACACCTTCCCCCCAAGCAAAAGTGGTAGACAAGGGGAGCTTTTTCTTTCGTAATATCATCTCCTGTATTTTCTTTATTTGTCCTCTGTCTGTTTAATATCTCACCACCTACATATCCACACATTCACGCATTTTCTTTATTAGCATTTGTCATACATAGTTATACATGTTATTAAGTGTTATTCTATCCGATTGTATAGGTCTTATTCTATACAATTTCAGCCATCCCTCATCTAAGTTACTCCGTATCTGGGTATTAAAGGTATTAATAAATAAAGCTTTCTGCTGCTACAAAGTCTGTCTCTGTGTCCACTCTGCTATTTTTACATACCGCTGTTTATGTAATTTCCCGCGGAAGCTCGATTCCTGCAAATTTCAGCTACAATATAACACAGATAACCTTTGTTATCTCGTCCAGCACAGTTTGACGCAGCCAAATTTATGCGTTCATTGCGTCTAAAGAACCGCAGAAATGACGCATATAGGGCTTGGGAAGCTGGCCTGACGCTTAATAAGTTAACGCTTACCGACGATGACTGGAAAATGAGTATATAAGGGACGCACAAGGCGCTACGCGTTTTCTGTTTTGCGTATACCTCATTATTCCGTTACGGCTTGTCAGCACTCGCCATTTCGCTAGAAGCGAGACTGCGGTTGAGTAGATGATTAACAGAGGTCATCTGAAGACCTGCGAAGCCGCGCGAAGATCCAGTAAGGGCAAACTGTACTTACTATTTTTGTATGGTATTGTAATGCTTGCGCCAACTTCTGCATTGGAACAGCCACGATGGCGCAGTGGTGTTCTTCTGCTGAGAACGAGGTCGCGGGTGGGATTCCAGGCCACAGTATCCGCTTTACGATGTGTGTGGAATACAAAAATATTCGTCCACTTATAGACTTAGGTTAGGTTAGATTAGTTAGATTAGGAATGAGTTAGAGAATCCCAGGTGGTCTAAATTAATTCGTCTCTCATAGCGTGCTGTGTTGCGTTGGGATGGTAAACCTCACAATTTGAAAGGAATAGACGATATGCGAGCTCCCGCTAGTAGCACTAGTTGACAAACGCGTTTTGATTGGTTGAACTGTACGAGGAACGGAGGGTGAACACGGGTGATGGCAGCTCGCATTATTGAAAGGAATAGACGATATGCGAGCTCCCGCTAGTAGCACTAGTTGACAAACGCGTTTTGATTGGTTGAACTGTACGAGGAACGGAGGGTGAACACGGGTGATGGCAGCTCGCATTATTTACGATGCTAATTCCCGAGGTCCACCATCTTGGTTAGGTCAATCGAGGTGTGCGGAGAAGCGCTATTACGGATTTTTTGCGCGTACGGTATCTTAACCTTTAATCATTCGAGAAACTTTGAGAAATGTTGCACCTTTTTTTCATATTTTGCAGCGTAAGCTGACTGACGGACTACGTACAAAATAAGACCAATACATGACGGCTGCTGGAACTACACGCAGAGGGAGAGGGCGATCTTCGCAAGTTCCAGCACCTCGTCGTTTAAGTAAGAGACCAGCATGCAGCCAGAGGAAGTTTGCAAGACATCATCATCGTCGTCATCGTCATCATCATCATTTATGTCCACAGCAGGAGGTCAACTTCTCCCAGTAATTTCCACTTATTCCTGTTTTGCACCGGCAGAGCTAGCTGGCTCCATCTTATTCCTGCAAATTTCCGCGTTTCATCACACCACCTCGCTTGCTGCCGTCCAAAACTACGTTTTTCTTTTTTTTCTAGTTTGACAACCATAAAGTATACAATGTGTACATACGCATAAACATTTCACTTATGTGACGGCCACTGTAACGCTGCCATGTAGCGACACATTTACTCTTCTTGCTCGCCCCATTAGGCCCGATCATTTACACCAAGGGTTTTCTACGACCCCTCATATGTCGCTGAACTTTTGAAGAAACGAGAGTAATATTTCCTTTGTCCCTGCATTTCATGCCACAAGGCCCTGTAACTTGCACAACCGAAATAAGAAATAAAAATAAAAGAGGGAGATAATTAAATTAAGCAAGCAGATATTTCGATAACTTGACAAGGAACTAACTTATGGCCTAAGGAGCGCACGAGTCGGGGAAATTGTGAACAGCAGCCGAATGGATCGACCCCTCTAAGATGCAGGAAAAAAAGCTTACAATGAAAAGAATAAAGCCTTAAGCGGCGCACACTGGTAAAAGAACAGTGCTACCAGGCGGATGACGTGTCATTGCAGAAAATTAGAAGCAGGAACAAGCCCGAGACGCCAAGGGAATAAAGGCTTATATTGTATTAAGCCGAATATGGTTGATTTGTGTCGCTTTTTTTTTCGCTTGTGTTCCACGCAATGAAAGATTGACGACGTCAGTAACAGTGACTCTCCTGGACAGGATAGTGGCAAACTTGAAGCTGCGGGGTGGGTCCAGTCCCTAGGGAGACACCGGAGAGGCCTTTTAGGCGTGTCGCGAATCACGAAAGCCCCCCGCGATGCGCTAAATAATTCAGTACGGATTGATGCAGTACGACCGGGCCCCTGTATACCCGCTGGATCATTGGCTCAGTGGGTATGACGTCATTCTGCCGCTGAGCGCGAGGTCGTGAGTTCGACTCCCGATCGTGACGGCCATATTCTGATGGGGGTCGAACGCAACAACGCTCCTGCGCCGTGCTATAACGCTGCACCTCTTAAGAGCCCCGGTGGCGAAAATTAAGCCCTCCGCTGCAGCGTGCCTCATAAGTGATAACCAACAGTGCACTTTTGGAACGTTAAAAATGCGATTTTTTTTCGCCATGTAAGGGTAATTGCACTTTTATGTAGCTGAGACCCCCCTTTCACGCGTCTGATAGAAGAATCGCACCGCGAATTCGAAAATTGCTATAAATAAGCGCAAAAAAGATAAAAAGGTGCAAAAACAACAAAACCGAAACGTCACCGAGCAGTCAAGTGCAACCCCCTCGTGTGACGTGTATTGGGGCACGCCAAGGAGGTTATATATATAAAACCTCCTTGAGGCATGCCAGTGGGGCAGGCGCGCAAAGCATGCCGGTCTCGCCGGCGCGTACAACGTTCGAAAGCAACAAAGAGCAGCCGCTCAAGTAGTCCGTGACGCCGCCGCACCATTGGCACCATGTATTCGCGTGACAGGGTCAGCTGCACCAGCTGTCACACAGTGACAGCTGGTGCAGCTGACACATACATAGCAGCTGTCACATAGTGACAGCTGCTATTCCGACGAACTCAACAGCCATGAGTCGTCATTCGCATTCGACCCGCCACCTGGCGCCCCACCTCTGGCCTATCCCGCAGAAGACGGCAGAAGAAATTCCCAGATATTCGGAATTGTTCCTTGTGTCGTGCTTACCTCGTAAATGACATCGTGTACCGACCGCTCTGGCTCATGAAGTCGGTGCTGCTAAGCCCACGGTCGTGGATTAGATTCCGCCCGCGGCAGCCCCTTACAAAAAGTCGTCGTAGAAATTATATTGTGCTCCAATTGATTTTGTTTAATTTGGTACGCTTTCTGCAGAAACGTAATTGACTGTCACTCATGACTTCGGAGAGGGCCGCGTTTCGGATACAGCCACCGCTTAATACCGCACGCGTTATGCATCGTAGGCATCGCGGGCATAATGTCAAATATGTGGGTTTGGCTCCCACCAGCCGAAACTTATATCTTAGTCCACTGTTGCATCCCTTTTCCCAATTAATACTACCTTTCAGATGAAAGAGAAGCACATATTATTGCCCCATATGCTTTCCTTGGCTTCATTGCCTGTTGCTTCCATGCTGTTGTAACTAAGAGAAAAATAAACTCCTGGGTTCCCACTTATTCTCCTCGCTCGTGCACAATGTCAGTGCTTCTAGACTAGGTATCACGCATTATTACTGAAAATAAACCCATGGAAATAACACGAAGGAAAGAAAAACGACTTGGATATAAGCATAAAATAAGGCACGAAGCAACGGGGCAGCGAAAGGGTTTTTTTTTTTTTTTTTTTTTTTCCAGGAGGCATGGCGCACTTAAAAGTATAGCGCCCAGTTCTTTCAGCCGCGGCGCGCAGAAGCCATCTCGGCCGTGCCAAATGAGGCGGCCTCCGACACACGATGGCTTCGGGCTTCATTAGCCGCGCGCCGCTTCGTTACTGCGGCCAAGGGCGGCCGAGCCGCACGCGTGCGGAAGGGCATTGAAGCGGCCGAGAAGAAGCCTTCTCGAGTCTCCCTCCCGGGGGGGACGCTCGGCTCACCTCGCACCGCCACCGACGCGGCCGGATGCTCGGCGCACGACTTCACACGCTCAGGTGAAGGCTTCGTCCATATGCGGCTCGACCTTGTGGAGAAATGGATTAGTGAATGAATGGATGTGACCGAGCTTGTGCGTAAGATGAAACATCCAGTCGGGGCAGAATACGTGTTTGGGAATGAATGAATGAATGAATGAATGAATGAATGAATGAATGAATGAATGAATGAATGAATGAATGAATGAATGAATGAATGAGGGCAAGCTAGTAGCCTGAGAGAGAGAGAGAGAGAAACCACAAGGGAAAGGCAGGGAGGTTAACCAGGCTGAGCCCGGTAGGCTACCCTGAACTGGGGAAGTCGGAAAGTGGATTGAAAGAGGAGAAGGAAGAGAGAAGTTCACACCGTGCACAGCTACACAGTCAAGCGTTCATCGCTGAATTTCGTCACAAGCGGTCATACAGGCCAGAGGCCAGTGCACTTCAAAAAACGCAGCAGCGCCTTTATAGCCCTGCACATAACGGACGCACGAGGCCATGGGCCCAAGATCTTCTCCTCCGTAAAAGGCTCGTCGTCTAAGTGTCCCAAAGCCGTCCGAAGATTACTCCTCTCATCTTCGTATCTGGGGCAGTCACATAAGAGATGTCTCGTGGTTTCTTCAACACCACATGTGCTGCAATTGGCACTGTCCGCCATTACAATTAGGAATGAATTGGCGTTTGTAAAAGAAACTCCTATTCCTGAAAGATACAGAGTAAGATGATGCTCCTGAGTGTGTAAAGGGGTGAGTGAATGAATGAATTAAGGAAGGAAGGAAGGAAGGGAGAAGAAAGGAATGAAAGCTAGTGATCGAAAAGTTTCACTCGCCATAAAAATCCTAGCCCATATTCCTAAAGCACTCTGCATACGCTTGAGCGCATCGTAAGATTAGGTAACGGTCAGTGGAAGTAGCGGACATACTATCAGCAATGGTGATAGGTAAATACTTTTTGAGAAATGATGCCTGCGTGAATTTGCCCCTGGGTTCACTTTCACAAAGCATGTTCGTAAGCTCGAGCGTACGAAAGCGGACATAGCAACGACGGCCGGCCAACGACAAACACTGCAGAGAAAAGTTTTCTTTATTTGATAGGTCCGGTTGCGTCGTGTTTCTTACGAAAGGACAAACAGATATCCAGCGCTTAATGTAATTTTAACACATTGTTTACTAAAGAGACGCCGAAACCCGTGCTCTATACGAAATAAGGAATTAAAACCGAATCCAGGCAGGCCCACGAATTTTAACCATGAATTTATTAATGCAAGACGACCAAAGTAACAAGTAAATGAATGAATGAACAAGCGAGTCCCTGAGCGTGTTTAATTCGAACGACCCGGTTTCTACTAAACGGCCTAACGTGTGTTACAACCCAATCCTCCAGTCCACCGGGAAGAAACAACGATTACTCTCTCGTTCTGAGCATCCTGGCCGCGAGCAGGAACGCAGTATATTCGGCGTTCTTTGTCTCCCTCAACGTACCCGTATTTCGCGGCCAACAAACGAACGTGCTTGCTCGCAAGCCTCTCTGACCGAGAGCTCCCTAAAGGATGCTCTCAGTTTGAAACAAACTGCCGCCCCCTGGGGCCATCTGCCGCTTCCTCTATTGCGTTCGCGTGTTGTTTAGAATCGTGTTGGCTCAACGCGATCGCGCTGGCCTCGCTGAGCGTCGACGCGTTCGGCTATAGCATCGTTGTCCGTGCCGATACTCGGGCTATCGTACTAACGCAAGCACTTGAGAGAAGAGCAGGGTCGTTCGCGCTGCTTTAGAGAGAGAGAGAGAGAGAGCGCACGTATGGTACAAGTGGTGACAGAAGCCACAGTGGCAGGCTCATCGTATACAGCCCGAGCAACACGAAGACTCATTAGGCAAAGCCCAGGGGAGTCATTAGCGGGGCTAGCCATCCTCGTGTCTTTTTCGTTTCAAGAGCCGCCGTCGCTCGCTATACGTTTGCGCAGTTATGCATCTTAATCCTTCCGGGCCGTGCACGCGAGCCCCCGGCGTGATGTACGCGCAACCAGCCTTTCCGTTCGCCAGAGCGTTTTCATCGATTGCAGTGCACGATTCCTGCTTCGTTCGTTCCGTTAGCGCTCTTCTACTGTGTTACGCCTGTGCGAAGCTGGTCAATGTATGCGACGCATCGCTTGAGAAACGGCTCTCAGTCCTAGCTGCGTGCGTGCGTGTGTGATTGCCTGTCTTCTAACGTGAGCGCTTCGTGCGCTAAACGCATGCGTCAGCAATACTTCCTGGGATTAGCAAGGAATTGGCAACAGTGACATTTGTGGAAATGTGATGGTGAAGGGCTGGAGAGCGACAGATGTAAATTGGCGTCTGTTTCTGACAAGTGAAGCTCCCCGGTCTTTTGAATGCATAACATGTCGCTATTACGAAGAACAAGGGAACGAACACGAACTCCGCTAATTGAGTTGCCAGGCGTAGACGCTTTTAGGAAAGTCTAACTGTCGTATCGGGTTTGAAAATGTAGAAAGTAAAGCGTTCATGGACACTGTGTTGCGCTCTTTGAGCTCTTCAAAAAGTAACAACTCGCGAGAGCGGGCGAAGTTCTATACGTCGTGGTGAGTATAGAATCGTAGTGTCACGTGGAAGACTCGGTCAAACACATTTTACTGTTGCTTAATGTGTCAGCTACTCACAGGATCACAGGGTACGCGAGGGAATCAAGCTGATGCATCCGAACGCAGCAGGTGGAAAGAAACTGTAAAAAGCGCTAAAGGATTTCTGTTGACGTTGTGTACTTTAGGAAATGGGTAAATGTTAGAATAGATTAGGTGAAACAGAAGCGCTGAAAGACGGAGCTATCCTGAAGGTATATCTTTCCATATATCTTCCTTTCTGGATTGCAGTCAGACGATAATTGTGCGCTCTTAAAGAAACGGCAAAAAGTTTGTAACTGCAAACAGAAAAAGTTAGTAAGTAACAGCATTCGGTTACAACCTCTCACTCCCCATTACTAACATATTACTAGCTGTTTACAAACTGATGAGATCCACAAGTGCATGGAGATAGAGGTAATGAAATGGGCTACCACGCTGTCTTTTCCGTGGTCTCTTACGCTATACGATGGTAGTCTTAGTGCAACAGTTACATTAGCTGTAGTTTCTTTCATCATCTTGGATTAACAGTTACTTTTTATCTCGTGGCGCAAGTATGCGCTGACAGTGGCTAAAAGAAACGCGAGTCTATATAACCTTGTCTATTTACGCAAATACACCAATGTTTACCGGTCAAAACTATAGTCCCCAAAATTACGCGTATATTGTAAACGCAGTACGTGTTCATGAAAATCGAAGACTCGAAAGTCTTTGCATCCCGCCACTGTCGGACTGCGGCTGCTGTGAATAAATACCACGACTGGATGCTTAGCGGGCAGAACGTCAAGGAAACTGAGCTACCCTGGCGCATAGTTAGTAACTTTTAGCAATACTACCTTTACTAACTGCGGCTACCATAACACTCTAGAAACATTTGTAACGACCACTCACCAACGTACGATTAGTAGTGCTACGACTATTTTTCTTGTTTATTTTATTTTGCGTCAACTGCTATGAAGCATCTGGAATGAAATCGTCATTTATTCACCGCGTATATCCAATAATACCGCAAGGTTCCTGCTCTGTGTTTCGCGCCGGACAATATTAGACTCCATTGATATTGCATTCGTTATGCTGACATTCTCCTCTATTTACATACTCTTCGTTTGTGAAAGGGTTACGTGCTTCAGTGCTGTCTTTCGTTTCGTGAAAGATATATGGGCTTCAGTGTTATCTGTATCTGCTCTGCTACCTATAGATTGACTCGTATAGGTTTTAGAATCTTCTCCATAATTGGCCAACGCTTTCCAGGGTTGTGCAGGGCAGCGCATCAGAGTTGAAGCCATTATCGCCTCTGGATTTATAGTACATGCTGTAAAAGAATACCCGCTGTGACGCTTTAAAAAGGCTATGTTAATTAAGGATTCATGCCAAAAATAAGCTTCTGTGAGTGTCGTAGGATTAATGAAATCTTTATCACCAACAGTGGACAGGCCTGTATATATCTGTATATATCGTGACCTCAGAGTGCGCACGAAACCGTTCAGGGAGCTATACGCAATTTTTTAAGAAGTGTACACAAGTTAATTGTTAATGCGCAAAATGGCGATTGCATCGCAATGACTGTGGTAGCAAGGAAGCGCGCTTGCCCCATTTTACTAATGCAACGAGTCGCATGCCGCAGCCCATCAACGCTTTCAGGCTGAGCGACCAACAACTTCAATCACGCACAGCTTGTCAGGTTACTTGCCTGTCCAACGAACTCGCGCTGGCTATACTTATCACGCGACGAGACACTTAGTCGTGTCTTTCTCTCTTTCTTTTCTTCTTTCTTTCTTTCTTTCTTCCTTCTACAAGGAGGTAGGCTAAACACGAAAACGTCACACGTCAACGGCGAGCGCGTATAGATGGACCCGATCCAAGCCGAGAGCAGTTTGACGTTAAAAGCGATATCCCGCAAGTCGTCGCTAACTGGGCACCTGGGATAAAAAAAAATTGAAAAATACAAATACAAGAGAAATTTCTTCATTGTGACTTCATGGAGCACAAAAGAAAACGCAAAAAGCAAATGTAGGATACAAAACTGCATAAAAGAAACAAAAAAATGAGAGACAAACTGAAGAAAGGTGCGATGGTCTTGGACTAAAATAGAAATAAATAAAAGGAAAAATAACGGTGGCGCAAGGTCTCCAGGAACCACCGAGACGTGACGAAAAGTGAACTTGCTCCGGCGAGCCAAGCCGAGACAAGACCATTAGGCGCCCCAGTTAACGCGACAGCGGTGGCGGCGCGATCATCTGTAAGTGAACCCATCCGGGGCTGCACGCCAATGACCCAGCCACAAATAGGCACGGCCCGTGGACCTTTTCTTTTTCTATTATTGTTTTTCTTTTTCCGTGAGAGTGCGACTCACAAGTTGGATTGCGCTCGCCTCACGCGCACAGCCGCCGGCTTTGTTCGCGCTCTTGTGCACGGAGGCAAAAGGATAATAATGAAAAAGTAGGACTGAAAAGGGAGGAGCCTCGTTAATGAACTCGATGGAGTGCGTTGTCACTTGGTTCCGTTTTTTTTTTTTTTTTTTTCGTGCAACAAACTTAACTGAGCGCTAAGGTGACGGAAGAGCATGTCCAAAGTAGAGTGGATGGTTGCCGGCGGTCATTTGTCCAAGCTCGATTACTGCACACTGCATGACACGAAGCAATGCGCAAAATAAAAAAGGAAAAAAAAAAATGAAAGGAAAGGAGAACAACAATAATTTAGACAACAGCCCGTACACGCGATATAAACAAGTGAGATGGGATGGTGCCTTCGCTTCGCGCAGTCAAACCGTCGCGTTATAAATGCCTCGGCGTTACAATCTGCATGGTGCGTGTCACGCGTTCATCAGAAGCGCGGTCTAGGTGAGAAACGAACGGTTACGCCCGCTGACAAAAATGGAAGACAGGGGCGGAAAGCAGGCGTCGTGAGGAGAAATGCGAAACTAAGGCCTAGCTCTCGTCTCCTATAAGCGGCGCTGTCTCTGATTGCTATGCCGACGGCACCTGTGCACTTGTCTGTTCCTGCAGACGTCATGCCATGCATCAAAACCATTACCATCACTTTATAGTACCGCCTTACACGACTTCCTTTCCACTTCTCCACTTCCTGCTAGCACGATGGAGAAAGGCAGAGAACAAGAGCCGTTTCGCGTGCTTCAAACACTTTTCGCCATGGAGGATAACGACGTTCCTTGACATCGTTGGCGTCGGAAACACTTCGCACTATCATCTGACGATGTTCACGTCTCACATGTGCACGCTGCCCGACGGTTTCTACAGCCGTCATTTTGCTGTAGTCAGAATGATGCCCGGACCGCACGTAGAATTACTACTCACAAGGGAGAACTATAGCTCCGAAATCCTTAATGCATTTCTTACCAGACAGTGGTATGGCGTGACACCGGTGCTTCTCTCTTTGTTGTTTTCTATATGCATGTCTTTATTTGTGTGTTCAGTTGCTTGTTCAACTACAACGTAACAATATGTATCTACTTGGATGTATGGCTTGTCTTTGTTCACAATTTCTGTATCGGTTGTGCAAGTGCCTCAGTGTCTGCGCCTCATATATGTGACGAGGGTGACGAAGAGATGTGACGAGGTGACGAAGATCAGAACGTGAGAGCGACCTGATCGATGACGACGGCTGCACGATGACGAAGGTGTGACTGACACTGCAAACCCAATTTCCAGCATTCATCTGTCGTCTCAATAATAGCCTAGTAAGATAGACGCGCGGCATGTAACTGTATAAATGGCGTGGGAAAGGCCGATGTTGTAGACTCGCGGAGAAAGAGAGAGAGGGAGAGAGAGAGAGAGAAAAAGAAATAGAGAAGGCAGGGATGTTAACCAGAAACACATATTGGTTGGCAGCCCTACGCCATTAAAGACAAAAACAGAAAGAAGAGAGAGAGACTCACCGTGATGATTTAGTGGCTTTAGCGTTGCGCGGCTAAGCCCGAGGGTCCGGGATAGAATCTAGGTCACGGCAGCCGCATTTCGATGGGGGCGAAACGCAAAAACACCCGTGTACCGTGCATTGGGTGACCGTTAAAGAACCACAGGTGGTCAAAATTTGTCCGAAATCACCCACTCCGTCGTGCCTCGTAATCATATCATAGTTTTGGCATGCAAAACCCCAGACTTTTAATTTAATATACCAGTAATTTTGGAGGGAGACAGAGAAAAAAAATTAGTGGTACAAAAAAATTAGGGGCAGCTTCACACTAGTGGTGCGAAGCAAACAGCGAAGCTGGCGACCCCACCTAGCTTTATCTCGGTTCGGCCACATTTTTGCGAGGTTATGCTTCGAGACACGGCCACGTTTTGCGCAAGATCACCTCGGAATCATCGACAGCCCAAGGAGCACCGAACACTCGGTCATTAAGGTATCTGGACGCTTCTGGACGGTCAAGCGCTTTGGCTCAGTTTCGCGGGCTCGTAACTCCGGATCTTCTGCGAATCGCCTACGTTTTGCGACCGCTTCGGCGGCACGATACTCGGTATCGGACCGAAGTCGTCTCACTCGCTCTTGAGTAGCGGCGCGGCGGCTCTCGCGCCTCAATTCCTCTTATTCGGGAGTGACGCTCTTCTTCGGCCGTCCCATCTCCGCGGCGATGTGCTCGGCGCGGAGACGACGGGGCTTTTGTGTCGCCGCGGCGGCGACGCGGACCTATATATCCTGCGAGTCGGCGCAGTGACGTCGCGGCTTAACTCGCTTTTCGCGGTAACAACCCCGCACGGTGGGGTGACGTCATGGCTTGTCAAAGCTAAGGCGAAGCGATGCGGCGCGCGCGATGACGTCACGGCTCACGCAGCTGCATGTGGCGAGGCTCGGCACGGTCCGCGCAGCTGGGGCGAAGCGTTACTAGGCGACGCACGGTGACGTCATCGCCAGGTGGAGGCTTAAATTTCCTACACCCGACGGCAAGCGCCCAGGTTAAAGTTTCGTTGTTAATATCGCATCGGGGCGCTCCCTGCCGGGAGGCCGCGGTCGCGGCTTAAGCCCTCAGTCTAGGATCTCACTAGCCGTAGCCGCTCGGCGCACTCTTCTGACCAGATACAGCTGGTCTCCGGAGCCGAAGCTGGACAGCAAAGCTTCCCACTGTTGTGCGGTCTGGTGGTCGTTACGAGGTATTAATTTTGTGAATGATAAAGCGTGGCCGGCGCGTTGCAATTGGGACAAGCGTATGGATATTGTGTTGGATACATCAGGTGATATAGAGTGCGATACGGGAATGTGTTTCTCTGTAACTATACATCCACGACACTGCCTCGTCGGGCGTTGGTGATATGCAGGCGGTGGATGCGTGCATTGCAAGTGCGTGGACAGCACCCCGCAATCAAAGGCGCTCGTACAAGCCAGCCGTTTCCAAACAGCACGAAAGTTCCTTCGATGCCTTCTGGGCCGATAATCGATGGATACGGCGTTCCAGTAGCGCTTGTACAGTCAGTGGACAATGCAATGCGTTCTACATTTCTGTGTGTGTCAAATCGAGGGCAGTGGCGCAATAGCTGATCACGTGCTCTCCTCGTAGCCGCAGACATCACATGCGGGCTGTTAGGCGTTCCAAGAAGTGCTGAATAAGCACTCGTGAAGGCAACTCTCAGCTACCACCGACACACAAGAGACGCCTCGCGTCGGTGTAGCCCGGGTGGAGACTGACAGAGATATATGTAGCAAACACTGGCACACAGAGCACAAAATGTAGCTTCAGTCGAGAAATTAAAAAAAAAAAAAACTTTCACTCGGCCGCGCAACGCTTGAAACAGCGAAGCTGGGGGATCGTAGCCCAGCATTTTCTGGAAGTGCGCGCGAACTTTTCATCTTATTACTCATGGTGATGATAATTTCTTTTCGCGCGTCTTGGAGTTACGGCCGTCACTGCGCATTGCATAGCGCAGCTTGCAACACCGACACCGCGTTCCAATGCCGACACCGCGTTCCAGGAGACCCGCTCCGTAAATGCGTATCTCTCTCTCTCTTCTCGCTCTCATAGCGCGCAAAACCTCCTCACCTCGCAAAGCACGAGCGTACGAACGCACCAGCTGTGGACGAAGACGACGACGCTCGAACGCAATATGGTTCCCATAAATGCATGTTCTGCAAGCGTGTTAAAAAAGAATTACCGTTAACACCCCATGGTATTCGATACTTAACTACAGGGCAAGACAGTATACCTTATGACACGTTCTTTCTCCTCGGCCTTCACAGCATCTGGAGAAACCGCATGGCTGTAAGGAATTGTGACATTAATCCGAGAACAGTAAACTCTTACTTTACTGAAAATGTGAGTAAACTTCGTGAAGTGTTTAAGAAATTAGGTTATGACGATGAACTATTGATCTTGATGTATGCTCTTGTCAAAATGAAAGTTTTGTAATGTCAACCGCAAGTTAAACATCAACGGTGGGAAAGTGAATATTGTCAGCTGATGCAGTAGTTTGTATTATTGTGTTTGCCGAATGTCCGGAAATAAAGAAAAAAAAAGTATAGCCTGGTGGCTACGACGCTCGCTTTGGGACCGGGGGTACGCGGGCTCGAATCCCGCCTCGGCAACAAAAGTTTATTTTCTTTCTTGGTAGTTCCCTTGGTACGCACCACAAATTACGACTGGCTTGAACAGCTTCGCTGTTAAAATGTCGTATGGTGGATTGATTATTTTAGGCACGGAACTTCACGGTTCGTGTGGCTCCAGGGTCCGTGGGCGTTTCGCGCTTGAGCGCCAGTGATGCAAGGGTTTGTATATATGTGTATAGGATGCAGCCTGCAAGCCATACATAAGAGCGACTAACGACATCCAGGCCATTTAGCCATAGAACAGCGTGAGCTGCGTCCAACAGACGTTACGGACGAGAAGAAGAAAGAAATGTTTAGGGGAAGAGGAACGCCAACGAAGCAACCGCGCGCAAAACGTGGCTATTTAAATTGCGGCGCGAGTTAAGCGACGTTTTATGCAAATCATCGTTCATTTGCTATTTCGCCAAGACGAAAATGGTCTTTCCAGACTTCTATTTCACGTTGTTACGAAAAGTTCGCACTCTTCGCCTTTCTTCCCCTGGCTGGAACATTTTAAAGTTTCACGAGAACAATTTTTTTTCCTTTTTTTCGCCGATGCTCTTGCTTCACTCCGGGTACCTGGGCGAAAAAGTTTCATCGATGCAATTTTGTTAAGTTTTTCTTGTGCTTTGTTTTATGTTGGACGTATTGTTCAACCCTGCTTTTTTTTTTTTCTTGCTCCCGCGCTCACATTGGTCCTCCTTAATCACCGTGTTGCTTCAGAAAAAAAAAACGAAGAAAAAAAAAACAAGAAAAAAACACGTATTCTGCGTTTTGTGACAATTTGTGGTAAAGAGTCTGCGAAAGTTTTGTCCACCGACGACGCTCGAATCAATGTACGTTGTAACGCTGCGATTTCTACTGAATACCGTGTTGCAAGTACCAGCAAAAAAATAAAAAAAAAGGATTATTGGCGGACGTGACGGCCTTATCGAACGCTCGGAGTAGTGTAGTCTCGTAGAAGGCCGCCCAGAGAGAGTGCAATACGTGTTTATTTACATTCTGGCTGGCTCTTATGGTCTTTTATTTTATACTCTTAACAGCACACGCGAGGGCTCGTAGGAGATACAAACCAACAGGTTGAATGCTCGCGTTGTACATTTCACGAGTCACCGATAAGGAAAGTTTTCATTGCAAAACACACTTTTTCTTTTCAACTCAATTTCGTCGATTCATAATACTGCGCGATTTGAATACGCTTAGGGAACTTCATAGTTACATGAGTGGCTTTCCTGATGACACACGCGTGCCTTGATTTCTCCGTGAGCCCGCACCCCTCTTCATAATGGAGGAAGTCCCTCTGCGGAAAGTACGAGCTGGGGCTGTTCCTACACCTTCCGTCACCTGAGCCTGGTGTCCACCATCCAACACCGGAAGACCCCGCCCTCCGCAGTAACTTAGTGGCCATAGGGTCGCGCTGCCGAGCTCGAGGCCGCGGCTTCGATCCCGGCCGCGGCAGCCAGATTTCGATGGGGGCGAAACGCGAGAAACGCTGGTGTACTTGAATTTAGCTGCACGGTAAAGCACCCCGGTTGCCGAAGCTTATGCAGAGTCCCCTACTATGGTGTGCCTCATAATCAGATCGTGGTTTGGCTACTTAAAACGAAAGAATTTATTTTTTCTTTCAATGCGAAAGCATTATATGCCCCATTACGCTGAAAATCCGGCGTCGGCGGCGGCGTGACCGAGCGATGGTATCAAAATGGCCGACGGCGCAAAGAGTAAAAAAGACGTCAAGTTTGCTCGGATTGACGTCAGATTTCTCAGGGAGGTTCCTTTAAACAAAGTACATTAACCGGTTTTGTAAATTTAAGGTATGGGTGGGAATTGAACCGGGCCTCCGAAATGCGAGACGAACACGCTTCCCCGATGCCATGGCGGCTCTGGCTGACTAAAATGTGTGCCTATAGTGCATGCGTGATTGCACACGTCGCGAAACGGCTGACGAAAGGTTTCACCAAAGGGACTATATTGCTTTCGCCATTCCTACACGTAAGCAGTCTCAAGTGTACCCTGCCCAATTTTTTTGAGGACTCCGTGAGCAGGCTTCACTGCGCTGCTCCAGCACTTACAGCGGACATTCACCCCTTGTTGTGAATCTTACCAGGAAGGAAGGCTGCTCGAACGAGAATTCTGGGAGCTGACAAAGCTATAGGAACTGACCAATCACAGTTACACGCCTTCGCTCGAGCACGATAACTTCCCTAACCCGCAATTGCTATTTCTACGTGTCAAGGGCCTCCACGCATTTACTTAAATACACATCTATGCCTTAGGGTAAGCTGACTGAAAGGAAAAATTGTCGGGTTACTTGATTTATCCGCGGGTCTTGGTTCAAATTTTTTGCTTTGACAACCACCGCAGCGTCTGCAAAAATTACGCTTTAGAATCTGACGATGTATTTCACGTAACCGCACAAAGAGAAGTCAAGGAAAAGCAAAATCCGGACACGCAACCAGGAAGGAAGACCAAATCGCACGGTGGCACGCCATGGCAGACGACACATCAAGCTCTGCAATTTCTCTGATATGTCCCCGAGCAACATATATAAGTAAGGCGCTGCGAAAAAAAAAAAACTTTCTTCAGCTCCTCTCAACGTTTTCATTACGAAAACTAGGTGCACTGGAATGAATTCTTCTCAGACGAATCCTCCTGCTGCTACTGCTGCAGGCTGAATAATTCACGAACGTCGTACGAGCTGCACACGCAACTGAAACAGTGAACCTGCTCAGTGAAGATCATTTACTTCCATGAGCGAAGATCTTTACAATGCAACTCGCCTGATTGAGGCGGGAAGTACGTCGCAAGAGTTCGCGTTCTGAAACAAACATGAGTGTCTCTTCCTTTCTTTCCTTTTTTTTTATTTCTTGCTTCTCGCACCATTGATAATCTTATACTGCTGTACCGAGAATTTATTTTATTTTTCTAGTGGAAGTTGCCTTTTAAACATGTCCTTGCTTTGACTTTTGACTGCCGTCAAAACAACACAGGCGTTGCACCGTAGTCGATGTGTTGCTATTTTATATTACTTCGTTCGTAGCACAGTCTGCGATTCTGTCACATTGCGAACTTGCCACATGAGCAAGTATCAGTTACCTACGTGAAGCAGCGTTCAGTGATCCCGACCTAATCGTGAAAGTTCTTATGGAAGTGTTGAGAGGGGCTGTACAATGTGTCTATAACGTAAATCAATTCGTTTCTTTCTGTACAAAAATAATTTCGGGCGTAATTGTGCCTGCGTAGTACTATGTTCGTCCAATTTTATTAATTAAAATAATTGATTTGTATGGTTGTGTTAGCCAACAATGTCGCAAAAGTGTTTTTATGAAGATAAGTTTACGAGCCTCCCAGTGCACTCAAGCTATATTCGGCTGCTTATATTGCGGACTTGCCCGATCACGTTTCTGTGAAATAATTGGGCTAACTGATTAAATTGAGTCCTTGTGAGGCTATATATATATATATATATATATATATATATATATATATATATATATGTAGGGCGGGTTTCCTTTCGTCTGTCATTTTACGGCTCATGCAAAATCTTCTCAGAGATTCTTCAGATCGGATGGATTGAGAGCACGAATATATTCTTAACACAATGGAAACGAATAAAAGCGGTAATAAGAAATGAGCAGTGTAGCAGAAAATAAGTTTTAAGAAATGACAGATTACAGATAGCGTCCAAGTCACAGAATACAATTGGGCAAGAAATCAAAGCGAAGTGTTGTTTTGTGCAAGAAGATTTTAGGGAGAAATTAAAGGGCGAAGACACGAGCGGACACTCAAGTTCAAATGTATTTTCATCTCAAAGATGAGGAAGAGATATGGAAGAGATAAATGTCCTATGGCGAACGTTCAACACGGTCAAAATGTGGAACAGTTGTAGTTCAGGAGCGAAACTCCTGTAGTTATGCAAATACTTCGTAAGTCTTTCTAATCTCACAAATAGAATACCCGGGAAGTGGACTGATGCGCCTCTGCGACTCGGCAAGCTCGCATAGTCCTTTGTACATTTGCGTCTAACAAAAGGTATTATACTGTATCTTATCTATCTCTACGTTCTCAACTTTTCCCGCATTGCGAAGCTTTCTTTCTCCACTTTGGGGCTTTCTCATCACAAGCTGCGCGCCGCTCTCCCACCGCTTTGCAGAGACTGCTTCCTAACGCGTTCTCCTCACTCTTTGCTTCAGCTGAGTCAAACGCTCAGAAACGCTCGTTCAGCAACGAATCATTGCACACACACGCACACCACGCAGCAGCGAACACAGAGAGCCTCATTATCCTTTCGGCGCATAAACTAATATCCGCGCCCGTCCAGATTACACCACGTGTACGCGCGTGTGACGCTCCGAAGATACTCTTTTTCGCGCCTTAACAAACGCGCATCGCGCACAAAGCCACCCACCAGGCCGCGCCGTCGCTAACGACTATTTCCATTAGCCCAAAACTCCCGCCGCCCTGATACGCTCCCTACCGTTCCTTCATCGCAAGCGGTGCATATAATAGTGATTTGAGGAGCGGGGTGGGAAGAGGAATTGTATAGAATAAGCAACCATGATGCCAGCGTCATATAGCTCGTCTGACGCCGCGTTTCGCGCAAAACGGGGCTGAAAGGCTGTATATATACTAGTCGGCTATAGAGTTACCGCTGTAGGGTTCGCTGAAGACAGTGCGCGCTTCCAACTGCGAGCAACGCTGCAGACACCGTGTTGGGTATGGCGGTGGGTGAACGATAATAGCAATAATGATAAAAGGAAAAAAAAAACAAAAAAAAAAAACGACAGGACGTGACGCCAGATGGCGGCCGCTGTACTCGAACCGCGCTCACCATTCGGAGTCACTCTTGCATTGTTAATCGTTTAATTCCGCCTCATGAATCCTTGAATGCCGCTCATGAGGCGGCTGCGGAAGGCATGCATGCTATACCGCTACAGAGGGAAATTACGCTGCGAACTCCTTACCTCCCTCCATTTCCCACTTTTCTTTCTTTTTTTACCCCAGCAGACGAGGGAAGCAGACGACAACACGGCCGCGACAAGCGCCGACGCCATTGTCGCGTCGTCTGCAACGCCGCGGCGAAGATCTGAATCATTCATTGCGTGGCTGAAACCGGATAGCCTGGGGCCCCCAAGCCAGAACCCTTACCAAGGGTTGCCCGCATGCAGCTGCGGGTACGCGCTTATCTAAGCTTCCCATTGGCCAAGCGCTGTGCACGTGCCTGCTTCTGGGAAAAGAAACAGAGCCCCCTCGAACGAGCACGGAGAGAAGAAGGGTGAGTGGTTGTAATCAAAACACCGATGGCCACATATTCGTTACGTTACCCCGTTATTTTTTCAGTCGCCTATAGTGTCGGCGCATGTGCGGGCGTCCTGTACTGGAGCCTGAAGCAATACGTGTTGTACATTCTTATACTATTAAAAACAGCTCGCTTCTGATTTTTTTTCTTTAATGCGATAGAATTAGGAGTGTTGAAATGGGAAAAAAGTGCGTGTGTGTGAAATATAGAAAGCCGGTCACGGGGTAGGCGTAGAGAAGGGTTGGGAGAGCATAGAAGAGCGTGTATTTGTGTATGCCATATGTGTACATACGTATACATACGGTGTTATTTTTTTATACAATACAGATTTTTTATGGAGCGGCTATAAGCGAAGCGAACGTGGAGTTTTTGCAGATGAGTTTCTACTTTGCCAGTAATAACGTGAGCTTCAAAAGACCATTAACAAAAATTTATGGCTCGGAAACCATGCCATACTCAAAATTATTTCCAAGTGGATATGGCTCGCAAGCTTACCGGCTACAATCCTCAAATTGGAACATGTACCGTCAAGTAATTAGATTAAAGTTAATTAGTCAATTTTCGTCAATTAGTTGATCGTATGTTTCGATTTCTCGGGCAGGTAATGTTCGCGTCTTTAAATAATCCAGCTCTAGGTCTCGAATTATGCTATCCGCCACAGGCGATTTCTTTAAAATTCTGTAAATCACTCCTTATATAGTGGGTGCAGTCGATAACTTCAATAAATATGGAGATGGGTCGAGGGATGCACAAAGTGCGGTCACATAACTACACTAAAATAAAGGAACATAAGAAAACAGGGAATAGGTTCACATGAAGGCACGCTGATGGGCCTGCGGTCCAGTGCCATGAAATCACGTGTTAAACGTTATTTCTGTGTGTCGTGGACATTCTAGCAGAAGACGTTGTATACCCTCATCCATGTGATCACGAGTGCATTGCGGGCTATCAGCTCTCGAAAATTAATTCCAGAAAGTGGTTTGCATACGCAGTACCAAGCTACAGAGTTCTGCTTGTATGCAATGTAGACGGGACTTTAAGTTGAAGCGAAGGACCAATGTAAAATAAATCTGAAGATTTAGAATTCTGATCCAACCATGTCACTCTGCAACCACGGACTGAGGTCTGTCTTAGTATGTGCCGCAATTCGCTTTTTTTTTTTTTTTTTTTTAGAGGAAGTCCAGATTTGACGCTGGTAACATCCGCTTGTCCAACTGCCTCGTCCGCTGCAACATTCCCAGGGATACTGCAGTGGCCCGGTATCCAGTACTGGAACGTTATTGCGCGACTCTCTTCACTTGCTTTTGTGAGTTCTTTTAGAGCCTCGCAAACTAAAGCCATGTTTTGCGAATTGCTGATGTCACTATGAGGTGACGACAAAGCTGCGTGTATGTCACAAAGGATGACGCATTGTCTCACGTTTTATTATCCACCGCTCACTACCGGCTAATCGTGTTGATAAAGGATATGGGCGGGACTAGCGACCAAGTCCAAAAGGAAAAAAAGAGAAAGAGTGGGATAGAAGTATCCTCTTATCCCGACCTAAGTCTGATTATTCTCTCTAAGCTCGAGCGATTGGGTGTCACTTTTTTCCCCATTAGTCCGGTGAAAAAAATCAGACGTACTTTTCTGTGATACACGGCAAGTATCAACGAGATACTTCAATACTGTGTGATGCGTGATGTGTATGTTACGTGTGCTTGTCAAGTGTCGCTTGCCATGCGAGTATCATTTGATTTATCCTCGCATTCACCCGGAGTAGCATATGATTATAGGGGTGCAGCCAGGCAAACTGCTCCAGGCGCAATAAAAAAAAAAAGCTCCTTTCTCAGAATTTGAAAACACGTTGAATATAAGTTCAACATAACACATTTTTCGCCGAATTCTTTCAATGCTATTCACGTTAGGCTAGTAGTGATCCCAAAGAACTCATGCGTATTCCATTTAGGGTCTAAGTAACCAAAAGCGTAAAGTAGCATTCACGTTGGAAGGAACTTAAGTTTGTCCCTCAAACCTCATAATTTCCCTAAAGCGATGAACAAATGTTTCTTACGTGAACGTTCTCTCAAACTGTCGACACCAGCGCGACATCATAATTGCGTCACTTTCTGCAACCCTTCTATATACATAGTTCGGGGCCAAATTCACCGAAATATGCGCGAAGCGAGCCACGCAGCTTCACCGACATGCCGACACCGTTCGAAACTGCGCATTTCTGCGCATTCGACTGTCAGTGGTGCGTGCGACGCGTGTTTCCATGCGACGTCAGCGAAAACGCCTCGGCCTGTCGCTCGCTCGCGAGATAAGCTTCGCGTGGTCTTTCGAAATCACTTTGGAATCGAAGCTCTGCGTGGCAATGCTCCGCCGTTAATTCATGCCGCCTTCGCGTCGTCGCAGGCAACGTGCATTCTTCGCTCGTCGCAGTCGGCACGATTCGCTGCTCGATTAATGGTCCGCGAGGAATATATAAGCGCACGAGCGCGGGTGGGTGGCGGTATGATATACTCGAATGGAAATGCTGCCCGCATTTGCCTCGTAGGCGCATCTTCGGATGAATGCGAGGCGGTGGCGAACCGTTGGAGATAAGGTTGCAATGGAATGCCTTACGTATTACCACGTGCGATGTTTTGACTAACCCCCGAACGCAGAAATGCATCTCAACTTGAAAAGCCCATGCTTGAATCGATCTAAATGACGCCTATCGTGAACGCGCCGAAGGAAACGTGATGAGCGTCTTGGGCACGTTCACCCCAGGCGTCACTGAAATTAAATCAAGCATGAGCTTAAAGTTAAGTTCCATTCGCCTTCTATACGCTCTCCGTTAGCTCGCTGAGATGAGCCTTGGCACGTTAATATTCCCGGAGAGTTGTCGCTGAAGTCCGTGGATCGCAGTTGTTCGAGGAGCGAACGCAATCCGTTATGTTATAGGTGGGGACCGTGTACTATATACGGGTGGATCATTATTAAATTTGACAGTATTTTAAAAATCACCTGTGCTAGATAGCATCAATTTATTTCTTTGAGCTCAAATATTCAAAGAGGTGGACGTTACTTGCACGAGAAATCGAAACGCATAATCTGCAATTTGACAAAAAATTATTAATGATCTTCTTAATTAATTACTTTGTGGTACATGCTGCAATTTATGAATTGTAGTCGGCGAGTTTGCAAGGCATATCCACTTGGAATGAATTTTGAGGATGGCATGATTATAGAGACATGCACCATCAAACTCACGGTAAAAAATGCACTCTTGTTCGACCAACTTTTTTTACCAAATCGCTCTTTTATACATTGAGCCACAACAGTAACTCGAACGCCCATATATTTCGTTGCGCACTTTGGCAATGAGTATCTCGAGGTGAAGCGCAAATACCAAGAAGTGCTTTTTTAGAGCGCAGCTCCTGCGGCGAAAGTCGGCGTCGTACCTCGTAACCGAGCGAACGAGGACAACGAAGTATGAGAGCGAACACGGAGCGTAGCGGGTGATGAAAGACGGCGAGAGCGAAGAGAGCGCTAGGGGGAAAGCGGAGGAATAGGGTATGGCGAAAGCGTGAGAAGAAAAAAATTCAGAGCCCTTCCCCTGTCGTGAAAATGGGGGTAAGCGAAGCTTGTGGCAGGACGACACTGTCGCAGGCGTTCCGCTTCGTTTGCCCTAACCTCAGGGTCGGTGGCTATTCGCTGACGTTTGGCCTCAACATCGCGCTCCCGAAACTCGGGGTCCGCGGCTCTTCGCTGACGTTTCGCCTGCGCTTCGGAAGCCCTCACGCTATAATTGGACGATAAGCTTCGCTTACCCCCTTTTTCTCGAGAGAGGAAGGGCTGATGATTTTGTCTCTTTGGCTCCCACGTGTGACAAGGGTAGTTCGAGGACGCGTTACAGGTCCCCGAGCCGTCAGGGGTATGTGCCATTGAGCTTGGACCCTTTCTGCACTATCGCCAGGATCGGCCCATTTTATTGCGATAGCAATTATATGGACACTCAAAAGTAGATTTCTGCCGTCGCCGTCGCCGTCGCCGTGAGGTTCCGTATGACGTCAATGGAGATGAAATCGTCGCCGCGCGCCGCCGAACGCTGTATGTGCGAGTGAAAGGGTACGAGGGGCGCGCGCTTTCACGGGGAGTGAACGCACGGCGGAGAAGAAACGCGCGTTCTGCGCCATGCTCCCTTAAGGGCTGCAGAAGTAGGCGTCTCTTTCCTCCTTTACAATCACCACATATGTAGAGCAAACGCGCCTTCTTCCGACGCGCGAGAGGCCGTGGGGGAGGGGGGGGAGGGGGAGGGAAGGGAGGCGACGTTTAGCTGCGGCACCAAGTGCCTATTTATATCAGAGGCTCCGGCAACAGTCACCAACGCCGCACGCATTTTGTGCGAACGCGGGCAAAACGCCGACGGCGTCGACATTACTTCTGTGTGTTGCCGGTGCTGCTGCATGTCCAAGTTTATACAGCTGATAAAGCTACTATCATTACTCCGTATAGCTCTCTACAAATTTGCTATCGCAATTGATGCTTCGCCTTTCAGGTGAAACTGCGACAGCCTTTTTTCAGCCTGACTCGGCCACTACCACCACCACCGCCGCCGCCGCCGCCGCCGAAACTTGTGAGCATAAAGCTTCGCTTAAAAAGCGTAGTGTCGCGCAAGACGGACTATGGCAACGGTGGCTACGATGTGGCGACAGAGTAGCGCGCGTCGTTAGGGTGCCTCGATGAGCTCGCTCGCCTCGCGGAGGCGCGCGTATCGAGGCACTCTATACGCCTCGTCTGTTCACCAAAGCGCTGCATTAGCGCAGGTCTGCCTGCTGAGTCTGCTGTGAATCGCGCCCACGCGATCTCCCGATTATCGAGGCAGTCGCGCCACACTTCGCTCCGTTTGCAGCGTGCCGCACGAGACAGTGTGTCCGCGCCAGCCAATACATTTCGAAATAAAAACGCCTTAGAGCTGCTCTCAAATTTCGCATTAGGGAGTATCGTAATCATCGGTGAATTTTATTATTTTTCTTGCGCTTCACTCGCAGTATGTCGTATCAACAAAGGCTAAATTCCTACCCTTCTCGTGAACTATCGCTTCTCCATTGTTTAGACTGCGCATAAAACGGAAAGCGCAAAAACGTATGGACGACGCTCTACCACCGAATCGGAAGTCCACACGAGCACCGCACGTGTGTATATATACCGACTCTCTGCGAGCGTGGTGCCTAACGAGTGACGTCTTCTCCAGTCATGCCGATCAAACCCTCTCGATAGTGCCTAGCTGTTCTCCCACGGGAAGGCGCTGGTGTACGCACACACACATCACACACAATGGAGCAGCGCCATTCTTTCGTGGCGTAACTTTTTCAGCTTCCTCGCGGCATCTCGTCGCCACTGTGCGCGTGTGCACTCGGCCGCTTTTTCCCGCGACTTTCTACAACTCCCTCCCCTTCTCTTCGCGCTCCCATCTCCTCCAGTTTCACTGCCGCTTCCAAATCCCTGTGGCGGATGCCTGCTTTCTTATCTGCGCCGCCGGGCTGGACTCTTCTGCACGACGAGGCGCTTTTCCGCATTTGCATAATAGGAGAACTCGCCTCACTCTGTCGTCGGCTCGCGTTGGTGCCGATCTGGCTCCCGGCTTGGCTTGTGCCTCTCGCCTTCACCCTCCGTGCGAGAAATACTCGGATGGCCGCGTCGCGGCTGAATCTCGATTGCGGCTTTATAATGAAGCACGCTCCCGTTGCCTACCCTGGGTCTCCTTCAGGAACGATCTTCGCGAGAAGTGGTGGGTGAGAAGCTCGCGGGAGCGGGAACTCTTTTGCAGCAGCGATTGACTAGGAGATATCAAGAACGCTGCGGAGTATATCTCGTAACGGCGTGACAAACGCTGAAATATAGGACGGATTAATCAATTATTGTATATATATATATATATATATATATATGTGTGTGTGTGTGTATGTACATAGCTCAAAAAATAGAAGCACATAGGAAAAACATAACCGGATATATATCGATATCATCATCATCAGCCTTTATTTATGTCCACTGCAGGACGCAGGCCCCGCCCTGTGATCGCCCACTTTTCAGCGTGACATATATATATATATATATATATATATATATATATATATATATATATTTTCGCTTACGATATGCAAAATTATGTAATTAGGCTTTCCCGCGCATCTTACTGGACCTAACCATAACGGCCGCGTTGCCGCTAGTAGCACTGTTAAAGCTGAGACACCCGCTTTGAAATCTTGGACGGTGCGGGGAACAGATCGAGGGCGGCAGGAATGACGTCACCAGCGCCCGCATGCTGGCACCTTAATTGCGAGTCTATACCGAGGTCCGTCATCTTTGTTAGGACAGATGAGGCGTGTGGAGAAGCGCGCTAGCGGGATTTGCATATCGCCCACTTGTGGCCAAATGAAGGAATGAACTACGGAGTGAATGAACAGCTTTATTTCAAGAAAGTGTCGCTTCGAAGCCTAAACAGAACATAAGGGGCGGAGTGACTTCGAATAGAAAGTTAAGTGCTACTTATCATTTCGTAAAGTGGAGGAAGATATTATGGGAGAAAGTGCATTCTATGATGGTGGGGTCAGCGCTAAGAAGGAGAAAAGGTACAGAAAGGTACAATGCATGTCGAAAATTAAGAGAAAAACTCAATGACTGCAAACAACGGGGGGCGGTCATTTTCGGTGATATCACTTTCTGTGGACGCTTATTGGCTGGTTGAGTAAAACCGAATGACCTGATTGGCTAGTTCAGCACTACGTCAAGCGAAGGCGATAGCATCGCCGAAAGTGATCTCCCGAGAATAGGTCCCAAGTGGCGAGACGTTTTCCAGTGACCTTGTTTAAAAAAGTATTTTAGATGTTCATTCTGTTGTTCCGTTTATATGGAGTTGCGAAAATTTTCTTTAAGATTAACGAAATATTTTTTTTTATTTTTCGAATTACAAAACCAACCAATTGAGAACCTGTTCCGTCTGATCGGCAGTTCTGTTTAAGCGATTTCCGTTTATAGAGATCCTACTGTGTACCCTCAATCCACAAGGAAAGGGAGAGCACACTGCGTCCATCGTTTTTCTCAGGTGCTTCGCCTGTTCCTTCACGCGAAAACAATCTTTGCTGCTGCTGATACTTTCGCGACGTTCAAGAACGACTAAGAAAGAGAAAAGACTGGATCGTTTCTTCATCGCAATGCGCACGGCATATGGCGGTATGAACGCATAATATGCGAGCGCGAGAGCAGAACTGCACGGCAGCTTTGCTTCATTTTTAACTTTCTTTTTTTTTTCGCAGCCCGTGGCTTATATCCTTATGCTTACGCAGACTACGTTTCACATCGAAGTCGGGTCGATACACTTCTTGATATACAATGCATGCGAGCAACGGCAATAACCTTCCTGCGTACTGGGCGCGAGCTGCCCCGAATACACATTTTTCGCTTTCCACACGCAACTGGGAGGGACTCGGTGTGAGTCGGGTTGTCCATTCGACAAGCTGCTTCTCTCAATGGCGATGCTCTGAGGTATGCCGTATCTTCTCGAAGTTAAGCAGCCTAACTGTAAGCACCCTCACTTCAGCGCCTTCTCCAAGCAAAAAATAAGTTATACCTATAATGCGAATGAATGTAGGCGCCGTCATTTGTTATACTTGAAGGTCCACGCTCTAGGTGATGCTGTGGCGAAGTCTTTTAAGAACAGCTGTTCTTTATTGCAAAGTGTGAAACAGTGGCAGCCATAGCGAGCTCGCTATCACGCTCCACGCAGTTTCGCGCAGCACATCACCTGCAGAAAACAATCGCAGCAGTGGGCGAGTGGTCTCCTGCTTTGTAGAACAACGACATTGTCTTTTCTCCTCTTACTTTTACACTTCTTCAGTGTATTTATTTATTTATTTATTTATACTCAATCACCCGAAGGACTTACAAAGGGAGGGGCAAGAACAAATGTGAGTATAGGTGGCTGTCTTGAAGTTCAGAGTTTGAGATGGCAGTGACAGAGAGGCAGCGAAGTGTTCGAACTTCTTCTGATGTTCCTGGCGCAAATGAATCTGAAGAAATGTCGTCGTCGTCGTGGTTGTTATTCCGTTTTCCAAATCCTTGGCACCAAGCACGAGACCAAGGATATATATATATATATATATATATATATATATATATATATATATATATATATATATATGGGGTGTTTTTTTTTCTTTTAGGCAATACAGATTTTTTAAATAAAAATGCTAAAAGCGCCGGGAACGTGGCGTCTTTGCAGACAAATTCCTATACGACGCGGACATACTTTGTTGCTAATATATCGATAGCTTCAGAAGGCAAATTAACAAAAAATTAACTTTTTTATTAGTGCCTTAGGGGCAGTGTTTAAATGGCGAGATCGAAGACAGTCACTTTTTAACGTAGCCTGATTATTTTTTTGTATCCTTAAAATCTCACCTAATTCGAGAGAAGAAGGGGGAACCGATGAGCTCAATTTTGTTACTCATGACCACATAAAGCCAACAGGCAAGGCTTCATTGGTTTCATTGGGCATCTTCGATTATCCGTCTCTGACAGTCCCGAACTCTCCGAAAGACTGCAAACGCAACACTCATTGGCTGAAAGCACCGTCTCGGGCAGTCCGGGACTGTCAGGAACGTATAATCGAAGAGGCCCAGTGTCTGTTGGCTTTATGCATGTGATCACCTAATTCGAGATATTTATAATCGAATTTCAACGTTAAATCTAGGCGATATGTAAACCGAGCGCCGCGGGAGCGCAGAAAAGGCGGCCACGCAATTTGCATGTCAGACCAAATCGACCCGTGACGACAAGCGCGAGGAAGATTGAAGCGGAACGTATCGGCCAGTCACGGCAGTTACCAATACGGTATACGCTTTGCCTGGCAAGCATGTGCGGCTCTGTATCGGGTCAGGATTTGCCGCGTTATGCTATCATTCAAACTTCGCGCCACACTTAATTACGGGGCGTTGCCGTCCGACGCGCAGCTGGAGGCGCTCAGTCTCGATGTTGCCTCGATTGAGCTAAGCAATTTTATTATGAATATCTCGAATTAGCTGCGATTTTCATGATCTCTAAAGAGATGGGTGTGCATTAAAATATCACTGCCTCCAAATTTGCAACTGTCTCTAAGGTACTCATAAGAACGTTAATTAATGAATTTTTGTTCATTAGTATTTTGAAGCTCACTTTATTAGCGGCAAAGTATGCCCACCTCGCCTAGAAACTTGTCTGCAACGCCAAGTTCGCTGTGCTTATTACTTTTTAATAAAAAAATCTGCATGATCTAAAACAAAAAACAAAACAGAAAAACACCCTGTATGTATGTATGTATGTATGTATGTATGTATGTATGTATGTATGTATGTATGTATGTATGTATGTATGTATGTATGTATGTATGTATGTGTATCTATATATATATATATATATATATATATATATATATATATATTGTAAAGAACAAGTAACTATCGCAAAGCATAAAACCATTGAATGGATGAATGAATGAATGAATCCGAATTGGGGAAGGCAATGACCTTAGTACAACAGCACAGTGTCGCAAGCGGTACGCTACAGCTCACCGCTCATACATCCATCTCCACGCACGCATGGAATCGTTCCGCCTGCGCAGCTCCGTGCTTACGCTAGTACAAGCGAGCCGCGTAGGCGTGCAACGTGGGCCCCCGTAACGCTTGTCTACATTTCCGAGTGCGATCGGCCGTGTTCATACCTCAGAACACACGCGCAGACACTCGCAGGCATACTACGCACAGCGGCGCAGCTGCGAAACACGACTCGCCGCCCACCTCATCAGTTCCCTCGACTGCCTCTTTTTCCCCGAGTTCGATTGCGCGGGTGCCTTTGGGCGCGCGCTTCTCTTTGAAATGCAAATATGGCCCGGGTAGCTCTTGTCTATGGCGGCCGGTTGCGGCGTGAGGGCGCTGCCGGCAACGATGGTGCAAGCGTATGGCAACGAGGGCTGAAACGGCCGGGCGGTGCGCGCCGCGTGAATAACGGGGCTCGCTTGTAGGGTTCTGCAGCTGGTTTGTGCTAAAATACTCTGTATATCCGTACGGGAAAGGCCGAGAGCCGCCCGGTGTGCGACTCCTACAGGTGCGAGGAAACCATCGAGCGCCTATTGTGTGCGTGTCCTCACTACGACGTCCAATGCCTCTCGCTCCGGACAATTTTAAACCGACTGGACTCGAGACCGTTCTCATAGTCAAAGATACTCGGAGCGGGGCTACACCCGTCACTGGCACAAAAAGCGATTAGCGCACTAGTACACTACTTGAAGTGCACCGGTTTAAGAGACCGCTTATAGTGTCCCTATGTATCATCCCACGTGCACTCGGTACTCCCTCTCTCCCTCTTTCTATTCCTCCTTTCCCTTACCCCCGGTGTAGGGTAGCAAACCGCCTGGTTAACCTCCCTGCCTTTCCTCTCCTTGCTCTCCCTCTCTCTCTTTGTATTGCCGCCGCAAAAGGACGATCGCAACAACATGGCGGCCTTGTTATTGGTCTGACTTTATAGGGAGTCTTCCCTGTTCACGTTCATACTAACCATTGTCTTCCGTCTCTTCATCGACACTTTTCTCTCTCTCATCTGTCACTCCCATTTCTCCTTCCCCAAAGCTGAGTAGCCTGTCGGAACTTCAATTCTGGCCGACCTCTCGACGTTTCCATCATAATAAACATCTCACTCTCTCCCTTTATTATAATGAATAACATAAATAATTTATTATTAATATGATAGCCTTGATTGCCGTGTCCTGGCGACGGCTATTCCTCTTCACATGGTTCTTAAATAGAATGAAATAATATATGGACTACAAAAGGAATAAGAAAACACTGATACAAATTTGCATCATTCAGTACTTGAAAGGAATAAAAAAAAAGAAAACAGAAGAAATTTGTAGCGTTACTATAGAATGGTACGAGTCTTCTGCGAAAAGTTACAGAGCACGGGACGGGTGCTTTACTGCGAGCGTTCTTTTCATCCGTCCATATGACCGTCAGCGATAAACCGCGTTTGAATTTTGTCGCTTTGCCACTGGCAGATTAAGACAAAGGAATAAACGTGAAAGACAAAGAGGAGAGAAAGAGCAGAAAAGAGGGGGAGGGGGAATAGCTAAACTTGACACCGCTGGCTCTAGGTTGAATAGACGTGAGTATAGCTACGAAAAACGGTTACTTGTTGCTGATTGTCGCGTTTGCTTACTCTGTCGCTCATGCGAGGCCGCTCTTGAATAGACCTAAACTTCAACCGTTTTCAAAGAAAGGCTCACCCGTAGAGCTTGCTGCAAAAATTACTTAAAGGAACTCTGACGCCATAGTGGTTTACGGATTCAGCCAGCATGGGAATTATGGGTGGCATATGGATTTTCCTTAAACTTCGTTCTTACGCCTTCGAACGGCTTGTGACCTTGTGAACCGATTATTTTTAAACAATATTTGGTGATATAAATACGACTCTTCGCCATTGTTATGGCATGTGCGCCTGCATGCGTTTAGAAAGAAATGTACGCGTTAGCTTAGAAATTTGGAAAGATAGAGCGCGATAAAGAACGCAACGAGAACGTCCGAAGCCACAAGCCATAAAGATTACAAAAAAACCACGTAGTACATTTCTAATTACCATAGTAGCTGAACGACCAAAGCACAAAGTATATCTGAGGTAAATTTAGTATTGGAAACGTTATGGGCTCACTCTTCACTGTTGACAGTCTGAGACTACCCTGCAGGGTTGCTAAACATAAGTGCTGAGAAAGAAGAAGAAGAAGAACAACAACAACAAGAAATGTTGTTGTTGTTGTTGTTGTTGTTGTTGTTGTTGTTGTTGTTGTTGTTGTTGTTGTTGTTGTTGTTGTTGTTGTTGTTGTTGTTGTTGTTGTTGTTGTTGTTGTTGTTGTTGTTGTTGTTGTTGTTGTTGTTGTTGTTGTTTTGTCGTCGTCATGCGTTGCACTTTCCAGCTCGTAGATATATTTACCTTAAACCCAAATTCTCTGATCCGGCTAAGACGGCTTACGTAACGTCGCACCCCAGCTCAGCCTCAGCCTGGTTAACGTGCACCAGGCTCTACTAGCACATTGGCGTTTCTTGCAACGTACCATGCGCCGGAATGCGGCCGCAGCGGCCGGCGCAGCCTAACCTGCCACTTCGCGCTCAGCAGCAACACGCCCTACAGCCGCTCAGTCATTGCGGCAGGTACGTACACGACCAACTCGTAGCACTTGATGTCGCGGCGAATTAGTGTTACGCGCAGATGAGATAACGCGCGCACCGCGTCCTGTTCCGTGGTGTGAATTCTTCCTCGTCTCGCCTCCGCTGCTGGCGTTTCCCCAGTTTTGCCATTGAGGTTAGAGGCATACCTTCGCACGCCGCGGAGGTCGCCAGAGGCGCGAATCGCCGCCTGACGGCCCTTCGATATCACGCGTCTGCGCGAGCCCTAGGGGAAGCGCGAATTGATGCACGTCAACGTAATTACTAGCGATTAGCGCAGTCATTAGCGCCTGCATTAGAGCTCTTGTTTCCGGAAGTCTGCGAAGTGTCTAGCCGGGAGGCGACGCCATTACTTCCTGCGGCAGTTGCTGGTGGAATTTAGTGCAGCCTGTCGGCGAGCAGCCTGTCACTGAGGTTCTGCAGCTTACGTCCAGCTACAGGAGAGCTTAGGCAGGTCATGTTGCTCCTTCGTTATTGAAGTAAAACTGAAAAAAAAAATGTAGCGTTACTTACTCACTCATCCTGGTACAATGCAGTTTTTTCTTTACCTCTATTTCTGTATCTGTTTTTTTTTTTTTCACATTTAGTCAAGATGAGCCCAGATGGTGTCGAACTCGATTCTAGTTGGCGTCTGTTTCAAAAACTATTATGCTCAAACGTATACACAAAACGCCTTCGCAACGTTCCCTTTATCGCGCCGAGTACAACATCGCGCTTGTATGGTAAACTTCAAACAGTTGTGAAAAAGAATTGTCCTCAGCAGGCCTAATACGAAGGAAAGGTTATAAGGGTTGTAGACGTCATTAGTCGTTTAAGAAAAATACATGCACTAACCATTTCACCGCACCTTATTCATTTAAAACTGGATGTCATTCTCACTGAGAAAGCGAGAAGGGAGGATGGTTAGCCAGACTTGATCCAGTTGACTACCCTACACGCGGGAAGGGCGAGGGGGAACGAAAGAAATAGAGAGAGAAGACACAAGTCTCAATTGCTCGCACTAACGCATGCATTAAGCCAGGTGCAGCTTATCTAAAGTCGGGCACTCAAGTCTGTCGCCTTCAGGTACTGTAGAATATCTCGAATGGCTTTATGGGCTGATTAGCTGTGAGGCTAGGCTCTCAAGTCCCTTGCTTCTGTAAAAGGCCTATCGTCCAGTACTCACTCTCACTGAGAGAGAGATACAGAAAGGGAAGGAAAGGCAAGGAGGTTCGCCACTGTAAGTAACGGCTGGCTACCCTGTGCTGGGGAAAGGTCTATTACGTGTTTGTTACGCTTATGGGGAGCCAGCGCTGGTCGGAAGGCCTCACCGTCCGGTAGGGAGGCGAAGAAATGGGCACGAGGTTTTGAATCATTATGGGTCCATTCCTGTGTCAGCTTCTGCTTTATGCCGATGCGTCCAAACCAAGCTCTGTCTATTTTCATGCGTGTTGCGAGGGGCGCATGGGCACCGACATTCTAGCCCGCCGGTGACGTTTCTGACGCGAAATCGCAGCATGTGCTTCTGAACACAGTTTCCTATGCACTCGCTAAGCTATGCGTTACGGCGCTGCTGACAGGCACACTATGTCCCAGCGCTGGTTGCCCATATGTGTCGGCTACATATGTCGATATAAAAGCCAACAGCGAATCAAACCAAGATAAGCATCGTTTCTTTTTCAAAATACTTTCAGTGTCAGTTTCGTTATATATAGTACTGGAAACCAGCACTTGCCAGGAGGCGCTACGGCAATTTGGTTGTCGTACCAAAATATACTGAGGCGGTCCGATATGTGGACGCCAAGGAAATGGTACTATATCTTGAACGATGTACAGACGCGCGCCTACATCAACACTCAATAACGCCCGGCGCACTTGGCCAAGGTTTGCCCGCAGCAACCGGCACTTTGAGGAGCGCATGCGCTCACACATTCTAGCACGCCGATGCCCAGTCAGGTCAGGCGCTGGGCACATGTGCCTCAAGATGAAAGGCGAATTTGCTGACATGAAATGAAAGCCTGTCCTACTAAACACAGTTTCCATCGCGTCCTATAGGCTGTGTGTTGCGGCGCTGCTGTTGCCACTCGAAATTTCAGCGCTGGTTCCCTTACTTGACTTCACCCTCGAGCCCCCCTGAGTAGTTTTTCTTTTTTTGTTCTTTGAGGTAGAGAGAAAAAGGGGGGGGGGGGGGGGGCGGACTGGTACGCCCGCATGTACACTAACTGAACCTTTGTATCGGTTTCGTTTCGTCCTCTGGGTAAAAAAAAGAAAAGAAAAAAAGTGTGCACAGCGAAACAACGGGCTTTAATACGAAAACCTGTGTTTCCCGCAGACAGTCAGGAATGGAGGGGGGGGGGGGGGGGGGGGGGGGGCGCTTCGCCGCATGTCCAACTCGGCACCGTGTGTTCGTTTCCATTCTGTCGCGCAGCGCGGCCTCTTGCAGTTTTGCATACATGCATATGCGCGCGGGTTTATTAGGGCACAAAGCGGGCGCGCCGCTCGCAATCAAAGGGGTCGCCAGCAGAAGCACTTCCCCCTTCCCTCTTTTCCCTATTCCTTCTCTCTTCTTCGCGACCCTATATTTCTATAGACCTCATCGTGCCCGAGCGCGCGCGGTGCGTTTGTTGTTTTTGGCCTCGACCTCTCGGCCCGACGAGTGGACTGCAGGCTGCATTTCTCACTTCATTTGCATTCCAAAGGACAGGGTGCCAGCGGCAGCGCTTTTGGTCGCTAGAGCAACCAGTATAGTCCCTGTTTTTGCCCCCTTTATATTTATTTTATTTCTCATTTCTTTCTTTTTCTCCACTCTGGATCGATAGGACCAACTACGCCGCAGTTCTGCGATACCAGCCCGGCTGATCGCCTATCTCGGCGTTTAGGGATTCGACAACTTCCTGCGTGGAGCCTTTTCTTCTCTTTTCTTTGAAAGTGGGAGGGGGGAAAAGAAGGAAAGAAATGACCACGACATATCGGAGATCACGCGTGCGGTGTCAGACCAGGCGCGAATGTGATCCGGGCCGTGGTGTGGAAATAGGGCGAGAGTACAAGCAGCACTTTGCAGATGTGACCATCTGCATGAAAAGGTTAAAGGTCACTCGATCAACGTGCGGCCGCAGGTGTTGCTGAGGCCATGCGGTGGGACTTCATTGTTGCACCTGAGGGCGATCTAGTGCACTTTTTTTTACAGTGGAAAGTGTGCACAGCCGATATGCGTTCTGAGCGCCGCCTGTGGCATACACTTGAGGCCACGGTACACATGTGTCGCGCCCGCGGCGACCATTGAACTGGACCTTTAGAGAGACTGGACAGGTCAGCACGCGCTATCAAAGTGGTTTTGGTACTATTGTGTGCTTGTGGTATACCATTGGCCGCCGTAGGGTTACGCCTTGCTTACTACGATCGCCATGGTAGAGATATCCGATTTAGTGTCTATTGATATCGCAGAGTGCGGTGAAATCTTATCATGGCTCCATTTTACAGAGAGAACTGTTCGTAGGTCTTTCGTCAGTCCATTTGTTCGGTGTCCAGCGATGTGCCCTGTCCGCTAAATTTTTTATAAAAGTCCGAACAGAGTGTAAAAAGAAAGAAAAAATTCGTCGGCTCTTCCACTCCGTGAAGATGGTTAACCAGCGAAGCTGAAACGTGCGGCCCCGGTGTTTATCACTGGCTGAATCACGAGTGCTCATTAAAGTATTTCTCAATTATGAGGTTACACACACGTTCGGCTGCGACGGAGGAGAACGACGTCACTGACGGTATGCCCGCAGTCCACCGTTGTCGCCTGCGTTCGATCTCCTGAGTTTGCTAGGCTGCCTGGTTAGCAGCTTTCTCCCGCCCATTGCCGCTTGCGATTTTTCGAAATTAAATTGCTTCAAAATTAAATATGTCCGTTACGTAAGACAATGAATGGCTATATACCCTCTTAAGCAATGGCTCATACCCCCGTAAACGCGGCCTCTCTATTACGACGACAGAAGACAAGTGAAATTCTACACTGAAATGATGAGAGGCAACGCAGCCAGCTGTGGAAGCAGACGACAACTAACGCGGGGGCAGTGGCACGATTGCCTGCCGAGCACGAGCACGAGCGCAAACCGAGGGGCGCCAACGAGCCAGCTGTGGAAGAAGACGACGACGCTCGAGCCAATGCTGATGATGATAGTTTTCTGTACACAGGCGATTTCGTCTTGCCATATACGATTTCGCCTAGACATATAAAGCTTCGCTTTAAAAGGTTTACCGTACGGGCAACCGCGTGACAGTCAAAACACACGCCGCAACGCAGCAGGTGCGGTCGAAACACACATGCAGCCACCTACTACTTCCGGTTACAAAAGTGACCACTCTACGCGTTAACCACTGCACTGAAACGGCCATTCACCAAGGCATTTCTGTACCAACATTGCTGGCAAGCCGTTTTAGTCATCATTTGAGCTCCGACTTAGCGGCCAGCATGAATGGACTTAGCTACAAGGCAACGTACAGAAATATTGGTGGTGGTGGTGGTGGTGATGATGATGATGATAATGATATTTCATGGCACCATCTTTGAAACGGCGCGGTGACAAACAGTCGCCTAGCCTGTTTGATTTATTCAGGTATCCATACATGCTTTTTTTTATCTAGCATTTTTGTTACATTTCATTTACTTTTCTTTTCTCAATATTTGCCTTGTACCTCTACCTTTGACTCTAAGAGATCAAATCAGGTTGTATCAATCTATTCCCTGCTTTTTTTTCCACCAATACTCTAAACGTCTTTTGCTCATCTCGACTGCTGACCGGTTGGTGCTTCCGTCCACTTTAAACCCAAGCGCTTCAGGAAGGTGTACGTTACCTACTGTTCTCACTGGGTGAATCCCTTCGCATTCCATTAGGATGTGCTAAGTGGTCTCCGGATCTTTGCTGCAGCATACACATGCCTCATCTAGTTCCGAGTATTTGGTCCGGTATATTTTGGTCCTTAGGCAATCGGCTCGAGGCTCAAATGATCTGACCGTCTGAAGCAACTCTTGCGGCTATATATATATATATATATATATATATATATATATATATATATATATATATATCATATCATAAGAAGCCAACAGACATTGACACCAAGAACAACATAAGGGAAATTACTTGCACACACTAATTGCATTTAAAAAATGATAAATTAATGGAAATGAAAACGGATGAAAAAACAACTGTCCGTATATGAATAGCTCGATGTTGGGCTAGTTATTAAAAACGCCATAAAAAGCTATTGCGCTGCCAGGACTTACAACATTGCAATTAAACGCACACACCTATAAATGTTACCTGTATGCTTTATTCTACGTCTTCGTGCAACTATTCTTAGCCTAAAAATTGTTAATTTTAGTTAGCCAATCGGCTTGCCAACTCTATAGAAAGAAACTCACAAACTCATATATCATAGAATAACACAGGGAGACTATGAACATATGAGAACACATAGATCATATGTGGACGTGAGCCATATGATAAATGAGAACATGCCGGTATTTTTTTTTTTTTTTTGGGGGGGGGGGGGGGGGGGTGCTCATATGCTCATGGCGGGATCATATGGGACATATACGTGAATATTACGACCTGTTGTTGCCCGAAATCACCAAAATTTGCCGTTGTGTTTGTGACAGGAAATGACAAAATATTTCAGTGGCTTCCGGGGCATTGTGGTATCACCGATGACATTGCCGGATGTGCCCACGCTGAAGCACCAACAATGCTTACACCATTTTCAAAAGTATAGGCGCTGCAGTATAGCTTTGCCTTCTCGCGCGTACAGTAAAGTCACTCAAATACTCCGCAGAACTCCAAACGACGCTTATACAGCCTGGATCAATCATCACAACTGCAGTTACCAACAAATATCTGTGTCGACTGCTGGTCGGAGTAGCCTTCACCAACTTGTAGAGCTATCGCATTGGAATTGTTGACTCGCCCGTGTGCGCTAAGTGTAGATTCGAATAAGCCATTGATCATCTCCTGTACCACTCTTTGACAAACAACGCCAGACTTTCCAGTGTGTCATGAGTAGACTGGACAATCGGCCTTTTACAGGAGCAAAGGCCTTGGGAGCCTGGCCCCACAGCTCACCAGTCCAAAACGCCGCAGGAGCTATTATGCAGTACATGAAGGTGACACACTTGAGTGTGTTCTCTCTTTCTTTAGTTAGCTCTTCCATCTCTCTCCACAGGTGTAGGGTAGCAAACTGGACAAAGTCTGGTTAACATGATAGCATGAGAGCTTATGGCAAGCATATTATGTTAAGAAGGGTGCGGTGTATCAGATTTCCTTTCGTTTCTATTTACAAAAGCGAGTCTTAGTTGCTCGATATGAATGCGATAACATCTTGGGTCACAGACATGTATTTCTTATTTTATTTATTTATTTTAGCGCTCTTTGAATCTGCGCATCGAATCATTGTTTATGCGCACGCGTTTTCACAAAATAAAACTATTTGTGAGTTCGCGCCCTTTCTCCCAGTTTGTTCTTTCCTTTCCTAGCGTATTGCTTCACAAACATTGCCACCTACTCACCCTCTCTGCTTTTGTTCCCTTCCTCCTTCTCTCCCTCTCATACGGGACATGTCCCATATGATATATGTAAACGTGCAGCTTCTTAACGGGACCCCTATATACGCCCATTTGAAGATCGAATGGCACATGCCCCGCGTGATGTTTCGGAACATGCGGGTTTTTATATAAAGCCGCCATATGCTCATATAGGGATCATATGGCATAGAACTCATGTGATATATGGGAACAAGCGAGGTTTTATATGGAACCCCCATATGCTTATGTGAAATTATTGTAAATGGGGCACATAGCTTTTTTCGATAGGTCATAACTACCAACTGGGCTAGCGATTCGTAAATTTCACGTGTCTGTCGATGGCATTGACCTCTCGAGGGCCCATCGGAGATAACCGTGTGGTTCGCTCAAAAAATCTCAGCAAGCTCCCTCACCGTGCTCCGCGTTTTTTTTTTTTTTTTTCCTTGTACTTTCTTCGCCGACGCAATCGTCGCAGCGAGGTCGTTGCTCGCCGTTGCGAGCGCACATTCATAAACAAACCCGGACGTGACCCTGCATCGCGCAGTACACATCTCAACGTCACCGCGGCCCGCGGCTCGCTCGGCGAAAGCCGTGGCTTGCGGTGCGCGCACGTTGTTTGGGCTCTCCTCCGATCCGCATTCTGACGAGGCAAACACCAGCGCGTTCCCTCGATTTCAATGGCCCTGATCCTCGCGCGGAAGAGCAAACGTAAACGCGAGAAGTTCGGTCTTGGCGGCGAGAGACGCCCGCGGGGAAACGACATTTTTGAACGAGCCGGGCAATTTGACCGTCCCTGTCGCCGTGGCTATAGCTCCGTGCCTGGGCCAGCGCTCGGGGAAGGGCGTTCGCGCATCAGTATTCTGACCCAGCGCTGCGTGGAGCGCAGTAAACGTAATGGCCCTTCAGGACACGAAGCTCGCTCATTCTCCCTTCCCCTCCCTCAAGCTTTTCCCTGACTCCCTAATCTTTTCTACCATTCCCTCCTTTCATCTTTCTTCGCTTCCTCATTTCCTTACGTGCCCCCCTCGTCTATGCCATGCAGCCGCGGTTCCAGCCCGCCGCTTTTCGGTGTCCCTCACCCATTCTCTTATATGGCGGCGTCGTGTCTAACGGGGCGTTAAGGCCATCGTCCTTTCCACCAACCACTCTCCCTTGTACGCCCGCTTTGGTCGCTGTATCGCTCAAAGCATTTCCGCAAATGCGCTCTCGCGAGAGAAATGAGTTGGCGATGCCCGACGATTCTTGAAACGGTGGATGGAACATTCTGTTGCAAAAACTAGGCTTCGCTTGTTCGTGCCGGCAAGCCGTGGTGCACATTCGTCCGCGATTGATTCGCGTTGCCCCATTAGCGGCCCCGTACATATTACGGTTAGCGTGCACCCGACGTCACCGGCGCGTGACGACGCGAAGCGTTATGCACGAACAGCGCAGTGATGTGGTTAAACACATACAAAACCTCACGCTACGTTTGCTTCGATCGTAGTTAAGTAGTCGTTTGTATTTCGGTTTTGCCGTTAGTGTTGAGTGTGCGGGGGTTATATCACTGTTCGTCACCATCTGTGCCGGCAATTTGAGAACATGTGCGTTCAGTGCATGCTTCTGTAATCCAAGCGTAGACACCGCCTAATTGACCATGCCGCGGAGGGTCACGCATGAGTGTCCTTACTCTATAGGCATTTTTCTTTGTCTTCTACAACAAGAGCCATTCTCTTGATTACAATATGACCGTCCATATAGTAGTGTATGCATCTTCTGGCATAATTAACTGTTGACCTCATTCCGTGTCTCTCTCTCTCTCTCTCTCTCTAGATCATGCTTATCGGTGTGTGGCGTCAATAAAAGCATATTATACTCATATTGTCCTCTGCTCACGCGCCCCAGTAGCCCAGCGGCTATTGCGTGGCGCTGCTGAGCTCGAGGTCGTGGGTTCAAACCCTGCTGCGGCAGCCGCAAAAACGCCCGTGTTGTTAGACTTGGGTACACGTCAAGAAAGCCTAGGGGGTAGAAATTGGAGTTCCCCACATTGGCGTGCCTCATAATGAGATCGTCGTTTTGGCACATAGTGCCCCAGAATTTAAATTTTTTGTCACGTACTTTTATTGCCACGCGATGTACTTTCTTAACTTTGTTTTGTTATTACCGTTGACGCAATATCTTATCGTTTTGTGTTTCCAAGGATGAGTTTTTGCATTACCCACGCACATCGAAGTGACCCGTGTGTTCTCGAAGCTGCGGCTCTGTTATCGCCCTATGTGAGTTTCCAACTCCAAATTTCCAGCTCATCTGCGACGAAACTGCTACGTCATGTATGAATAGTGGCCGAGCAGGAAAGCCTTGAGCTACCGTCATTTCTGATTCACCAACAGGTACTCTACTCGTCACGATCACTGCCGATTAGGACCATTTCGTTGAGGGTCCATGCTCACCCAATAAAGTTTACAAGTTTACTGCTTCAAAGTGGTTACAAGTTCGAACAGATATGAAATACAGAAGGAGGTCAAAGACTGTATTTAGACCTCCTGTGCTTCTTTTTATTTAGTTATTTGCTTTGTCGTCGCCTAACTGTTTCGTCGGCGCCAACCTGTCATCCATCTGAAAAAAAAAATACTAACATAAAAATAAAATCGCATTGCTATAGGAAATTAGCGCTGGCCAGAAGGCTCTAAGGCAGTTTGAGTGTGCTGTTGAAGTATCCTGACACCATCCAATAGGGTGGCCGCGAAAATAGTAAGACATTTTTTATGATAACATACGTACGCCTGTATCACGTTTGCTTTAGCTCTATGGTGTTTAGCCAAGCTCTAGCCATACCCATGCTCGTTGTAGAAGTGCATGCACTGATGCGTTCTAGCACACCCGCTTCCAGTCACGCCAGAATCTGGACACGTGTACCTTAGGATGAGCGGGTAAATGAATGACGCGAAATTGCAGCACTTGCTACCGAAGACTGTTTCCACCACTCGCTAGGCTATGTGTTACGGCGCTGCTGTTCGCGCGCGAAGTTTCAGCGCTGGTTGCCCATAACGTACGCTCTTTCTTTGTCCGAGAAATTAGGGCACAAATAACAGCAAACTATGTTATAAGGTGTTAAATCCACTTTGGAATTATTATTAGAAAACAGGAACACGACACATCTCGATCTGTATAACATACTGTAGCAGGATGTGCAGCTTATATTACGGATAACGCTGCCTGACACAGCGCAAACATTTTGGGCACTGCCACATTGGTATATATCTTCCTGAGACCCGAACACAACAATGAGATATAATCGGTCTTCAAGGTGCTTTCTACTGTCTATACTGTTATGGTATAGGCTTGAAAAACTATTATTTTGAATTTAAGTATACTACAGTTACGTGCCAAAAGCTGCGTCTCCATGTACGTGAAAAAAATAACTATTTCCATAATATCCTCATGTTTGCTATGGTAAAAACTGCATTTCATTGCTTAAACGCAGAGATGAAAATCATTGCCATGTTGCTGCCGCGTCCGGTGTTTTCACGCAATCTCAGTGATTTCGAAACACACCTCGAGGTTGCTTTCGGACATCTGGGGCGACACAGAGCTCTGGATCAAGCGAGTGTCAAAAGTGTCAACGTGTCAAAAGTGTCAAAGAGTGTCAATTTCTCGAAAGTGGATGACAAGAATAGGAGTAAACCACTTCTTTTTAGTTAGGCATCCACCGTACTTCATACGCAGAATGAATATTTTGCGTAATCAGTTCCGAGTGAATTTCGAAAAAATGTTGAAGGCAATGCGCAATGTATTGTACAAAGTGTCTAAAGAGGATAGAACTCATGAAGACGTGAAATCACGCGACACTTCTACGTCCCCTCTACATTCGGACGTTCGGCGTCGTCGGCCGCTACTGCGAACCCTGGCGCCGTGGCGATCTATATACGGCCACATATAAGTGGCTGCGAAGGCCGTCTATACGTAGACTGCCTAAAGTTGGCAAATATCCATCTTTATTGTTTCCTCTCCAATCATGGGTCGTAAAGTAGGCCCCTCTCGAAATAAAGTTCGTTTGCTCAAATACCCCGACCGCCTGTACCCCCTTTTACACAAGCCGCGCTTCCTAATGTTCGTTTACGAGTTTTCCAGACCTGCCGTACACGTTTTATGGCCGAAAGTCGTGGAGACAACTCCAACGACTTCAACTCCCCGTCCACGTCCACTTTTATGTTTTTTTATTTACCCAACTTTGAAATCTTCATCTTCTTCTTTTCCTTCTTTTCTCTCTTTTATTGGTTGCAACTTCAGAAGACATGCAGCTTCGTAACCAATACCTCACGCTGCGCGCTGTTATTTCTATTTGCAACGTTTCTTTAACCTTCGTTATTGCTATTTTCTTTTTGACTTTTGCATTAATGAGCATTCCTTCGTTTCCTCGACTTCCGTAGTTTTCTTTTTAGCACCCCCGTTGAGACTAAGCGCTAAGGCTTTCCTCTTTCCCGTGCCTGCGCCTGATGACGAAAAGTTAAAGCATAACGAAAAAAAAAATAGCATGTAAAGAACAGCACGGCGGCAAGTTTGGCGTCGTTAAGCTTTGTTATTCGTTTGTTCTTTTCTTTTTTCATTCGATAAGCAGCAATCCGTGTACTCTAAAGTGAATAAACCACCGAACACACAAAGATACAGACGCTTCAGAAGTACTTTTTAATTGCCCTTCTGTATATTTCTCCAACGGCCACTGCCGAAGCACGAGGGACGCACCACAGAAGAGTTTTACGCGCGCACGTTTTATTTTGATCGCTTCCTTTGGAGCAGTTATCGCGAGACTTATCTCTAATTTCGTCCCGACTGTGTGTGCTCTCTTTTGAGATAACGAAGATGCCCTCTATTTCATCGATAAAAAATTATCTTCTTTTACGTTCGCTTTTTATTCCTTTTATTTTCCTTGCTTTCTTCTTTCTTTCTTCGTTTACTTTCTCTACCGGTTTTAAGTTTCCCTAAGCCTCGTCACGTGGTTTGCAACTCGCTCCAGGGCCCGTGCAGGCAACTCTAGAACGCCGGCGTTATCGGCAAAGTCGTAAAAAAATTTCGCTTCTCTGGTCCCACATTTTGTGGCTCCGGTTTTCCGTTTTTTTCTTCTTCTTTCTTCTTTCCGCTTCAACTTGAGTGTGTGCAGACCACCGCCTGGCTTGCAGAAACAACGTTTTGTATATACTGCGCACGGCTCGATTAATGTGTTTGCTTTATTCTGGGGGAAATGCGTAACGCGCCCGCGTTTTCCCGAGCTGTTCCCTTATTCTATTAAAGTGAAATAAGCTGCTTCGTTTTTCCTGCTCTACAGACTGATTATTTACTGAATGAATAATTTATTCTTTTTTTTTCCTTCGCAGTTTATTTACTTCTTGCGTGTTTGTTTGTGTGTCCTGGTATCGAGTTATCCTTGGTCGACCTAATTTTGTTCTGCTCTCAAAGCCCGAAAGCTGATTCGTGAGAGCACGCGAGAGAACGCTGCTTCGGAGACAACGATTGTGTTCCTGCGACAAGCGAGATGACACGCGTGGAATTCATTTTGCTATTTGTTGTTGTTGTTCCAGCTACTGGACTATAGGCTGCCCGTGCTAATTCTCACATAGTGGCATTACTTATGTGCTGGTGCCTTGAGTTCGTGTGTCAAGTGCGTGTTGAGATGCTAGCTTCATTTTTTTTTCTTCACTATTCTTGTCTGAGTAGTGTACTTGGGATTTCGCGATATCGGGTTTAAAAGAAACCTACGTTGCCATTTACCTAAGTGCAAACGAAAAAAAAAATAAGAAAAGTGGAAGTTCGCGAGTAAGGAGCCCGCTATTACAAAATCGTAGCTGTATAAACAGAACGTTAAAACTTTAAGAAGACAAAATTATGCGCGTTTACCACTGTATACGCGTATTTATATGCGTTTGACTATAATTAATAGTTAACCATCAAATGTCATGGTAAACGTGACACTTCTAAATGCGCTCCTGCCATGTTCTTCGTTATGGCTGAAAAAAATTAAATTGCTCTCGATGCTAGGCTTGAGCACATGTTTAGGATAAGGCATAAAGCGATAGCATGTCATGAAGGACAATAATTTTAAAAAGAAATTGGGTGCCATTTATAATCTCTCGAGAGTGTTACTTAAAGTGTACTGATATAGAGGTGCGTAAAACTTAAGCAAGAGAATGTCACTCTTGTACGGAAGAGCAGGAAATTACCCGCACCATCGCATTCGCAAGTCGCAGTGCGGCCATTTATGAAAGAGAGAGATCAGAGAGAGGAAAATGCAGGAAAGTTAACCATGATCGGTGCCCGGTTTTCTGCCTTACACCATGGAAAAGGGAAAATAGGGAGAGGCAGGTAAAAATGGAGGAGAGTCAGTGTGTTGTAACGACACCAAGGATAGTTAGTTATACGCTCGCCATTACTATTTATTGTCACCGCTTCCTGCTCGACTTCTCAAAACCGTCCTCTTGCTTCATCATCTTTCTCGTCCACTTTAAAAGAGTGTGTGCACCCTCGCAGATGAAGTATAGGCACAAGGACTTGTTAGTCCCGAGGCCTTCAAGAAGCGCGCTTCGCGCGTTGGTGGCCCTTGTATAATTCTTCACTAATGGTTTCCAGTGTCTTTACTTCTGAGAACGATCTGTCATCTAAGCGGCTGACACTGGCACGTTTTGACTGTGGAAGGATAGACACTGACCCAGAATTGGCAGTGTACTTTCGCCACACCTGCAATAATGGCATGCTGCACCGTTGACCGTTTCCACGGGGAATGATTAAGCGTTCATAAATGCGACACCCAACCACATGCGACACAATCCCAAAGTCGTCTCACTTTAAGTGAATCAGGGCGTCAGGCGAAGTCGCAAGTCAGGCTCCAATGTATACAAGCCAGAGATAGCTAAATCCGACGAGTCATCATTGATACGGACGTTTCGGCCAGCTCTAACAGCACTACCATAGCTGTTGTTGTCCAATCGAACTCTGCCTCCATAGAGTTCAAGTTTTCGCATGTTACGAAATCAACAGCACAAGTACTTGCGACTCTTAAAGGTACCAGCCATTATGCGCTTCAAGAGCAGCCAACTCAATGGTCGTCTTGCGATTCCAAGGCTGCCCTGCGAAATGGTTCTTAAGGGCAGCTATAGTACATGTAGTTAAGCACGCTCACCACCAAGCTTTCGAGAACGACATGGCATTTAGTTTCAATGGCGACCGAGCCACTGATACGTCACCAACGACAGTGCAGCTGAAGCAACGCGCTTTGTTCACTGACAAAATTAAAGCCGATGCAGCGCGGCAACTTGACTCGCTTGCTCTTTGAATCACAGGTCAGGAAAAGCAAAAATTTGCAATGTCCGTTGAAGTTGGAAAACGAGTAATTCAAGTATATTCATTCGTGGTTCTCGAAGGTTTAAAATTGCTTTTCCTATCCTGGTGCTTATTTCTGTCTCTTCCTCTGCTTGCTGTCTCTACCTAATTTGCATTCGTTAAATTTAAAGCCTCTTCACCACCGATATATCGTACTGCCACTCAAACCCTTGGTTCTAATGGGAACGTACGTTCATAGCAAGAACTGTTTCATTAGTATTCCGTGTGACCATCTGATATTCCAGGCAACTTTGTATACTCTCACCTTCATCAACCTCTACTGGTCGTAGCTAAGACGGACACCTTTTTTCTTCTTCTTCTTCTTTTTTTTTTTTTTTTTTTTGCTATTCCAGGTTATGCACGAGAAACAAGCATTGAGGATTGAGAACACGTAATGCACGTTTTTAAGTGAAGCGATATATATCACGGATTCCCCGGTGGGTTCAGCGACATCAGTGCGGGCCTCTTAAATACACCGAGCAGGAAGGGTTCGTCGCGAGCAAAACTAATGAATCGTGTGAGCGGTTTTACGGTCGCCTTATCGAACGTCGTGCGAATAGGATGCTAGTTTGTATACATTTGAAACAAGCTTCCGGTTTTGAGTGCTGCCGCATGCGACGCAGAATATCAGACCACCGATGTGACATTGCCTTTACTGCTTGCGTTTTGATTTCTCAGGAATGTTTTCTTCCTATTCCATTTTCTATTACATCTTCTCCCAATGCAAGGTATACTGCCAGAACTATTTCTCGTTAGCCTCCCTGATCTATCTATCTATCTATCTATCTATCTATCTATCTATCTATCTATCTATCTATCTATCTATCTATCTATCTATCTATCTATCTATCTATCTATCTATCTATCTATCTATCTATCTATCTATCTATCTATCTATCTATCTCTTGAGCCTTCTCGCCTTCCTCGCAGCAAAGCCGCAGTACAGCAGCACTCCCACTTGACTGCTTGGGGTTCATTGTTAAAGCACTTTAATTCTTCCGCTATCACTACGGTCAGCGCTTCTGCATTCTGCCTCCGTCACCATGGCCAGGAGTCCAACCCGCGAACTGGCTCTCAGCAGTCGAACACTGCCGTCGAGTCACCTGCGGTGACTATTAATATTAAATGACACGCGTTCCTCCATGGGGCATGCTGTCACTGTATACCGCTGCCGCGACAAAAAAACCGCCCGGCCAATTCGAGACACCACACGCAATGGTGTGTGTGCGCGCGCGCGCCCAGTGGCGATTACGCGCGTCGTTATGGGCACGGTCTCAGCTGCTCGTCCTCCGCCCCGGCTACTGCTGCTGCTGGTTCGTTCGTTCGCTCTTCCAAATTGAAGACCCATCCCGCCCGGTCATTATGATCAGAACGGGCGCGTGCGGCGTCCTTTATGACTGCGAACTAAGCCGAGAAACGCGCGCGCGGGGTCTCTCTCTCTCTTTACAGATTGATTCTCGTTTTGTTTCTTTCTCCTTCGCGCATATACATAACGATCGCGTCAGCAGGTGCGGCTTCTTCGGTCAGTGCGAGCGAGCCGCCACCTATATGCTGTGTGCGCGCGGCTGCCGTATTGCGCGCCCTTCTCAGTTCGACCTCTCCCGCTCATTTTCACTAGTCGCGCATAGAGAGAAAGAGAGCGCGCGAGCTACCGCGTATATATTGATAGAGGCCTCGCGGTGGGTTGCGGTTTGTTGTCGACCCCCCACACCTCTCAGTGGAGAGGACGCCGCCATAGGTGGCTGCGCCGCAACTGCATTTCGCGCTTCCGCGAGGCGAGGCCCTGTTATTTTGTCTTTCGTTTTGTCCACTCGGAGTTGGCGACGGCGTCTTGAATTATTCATCAGTTCCACGCGTGCGGCCTTTGCCTCGCCGTCCCGGTGTGTATATGCCTTTCACGTTCCCGTTTCGAATTGTTTGTTTCGTTCGTCTTGACCGCAGCCGATGGCGGGGCCGGTGACTTCTATAAAAGAAAAGAAAAAAAAACTGTTAGGCCGGCCAGTGGCACTTCCGATACGGTGAGCTCGATGGCACATCATAATACAGACTAATGTAGGAGCTGAGGTAGATAGGGGAGATGTAAAGAAAAGAAAACGGATTTCGAAAAGGCATACGCGTGCAAAGGTCAACGAGCACTTCGAGGCAGGTTAAAGCCGCCACCTGCTGTTGCTTTATAGACCACGACGATTTGCTCCCGTAACGTCTGGCACGCGCCGTGGGAGCGGCAGCTGAAAACTCCGCTTGTAAGCGAGCATCGGGGTAGCTTTTATTACTTAATTGGCGCTAGTCCTTTAATAAAGTATCGGTCGTTTGCTGCGATCTCTTCGCGAGCTTTCGTTTATACGCGTATATTAATCATCGTTCCTGTGGCGGCCGTGATGGCGCAAGTCCGGTCTGAAGCCGCAGATGCAACCCTTAAGTTTCAGTCGAAAGAGATCATTCGTCGTTCATCTCTCTGTCAGGCATTAAAAAATGTCCGTCCATTTTGGAAGCTGCTTTGCGTGGCGTCATTGCTGCTTGCACTGCAGCTGAACGGTCGATTCCGGCGAGGCCACCTACGTTTTCTTTACGATAAGTGATCTCAACGTTAATTGTCGATCACACCTGGTCTGCCAGGACAGCAGCTTTGGCTTGGCCGCTTATCGATTCTCCTCTCCCGTCTCGATGAAACGCTGCCACGGGGTGGTATTCTGGACATTGTCAGAATCAACCGTAATGTCGAATTCATCCTCTTGGCATTTTGATCCACAGGGCTGTTACGGCCTGTCTGATTGGCTCAAAACGCCATCTTGTCAGCTCTTGATTGGTCCGCAGGCCTGCTACGGCCTGTCTGATTGGGCTAAAAACGGCAACATGTACAATTTAACGATGTCCAGAATATCACGTATGCGCGTTAGAGTACAATGTCAAGGTATCTTGTTAAAGGAGCGGTTCGGTGAGCCTGTGACCATAGATGTATCAGAGAATGGCAAATTTTCGAACATGACAAAACACCTTTATTTATTTTAATTTTATTTTATTTATTTTTTTTTCAGATGATTAGCAGCCCGCGTTTGTACACCTCGTGACAGCTTCCATTCTGCTTTGTAGTTGCCTGCGTTTCGAGTTTTCAGTGCCGTTTTTATTCCGGTAGAGGCAACTGAAACAGGGAGGGGTGGCCTACGCAATCGTTGTAAGAAAAACGCGCTCAAGAAATCGTGTAATTTGTTCTGCTCGTCTACGGTCCCTTTCGAAGCATGGCTACCCAAGAGAGAGGGAGGGAGGGAGAGAGTAAAACGTGTAAGAAATAAAGATGGGGACGTTAACCAAGGCCGTGCCTATAGTTGGCTACTCTACACATGGGGAAAGGGAGATATCGTATAGACGAGAAAAAAGAAAGAGGCAGTCAGTGTGAGCACTAATGCAGAGGAATGTTCGCTGATTATCACAGGTGGTCGTACCTGTCCAGCGGTCTTCAAAAAACGAAACCGGACTTTTGTGGCCTTACATGTGTGCACGCAAGAGGTCTCAGGTCAAAGTCTTGAGAACTTCTGTTTCGAGAACAGTCTGTCATCTAAGCGGCCGATACTAGATGACAGAGCACATCGTTGAGCATCAAATGAAGGGTAGCGGCAGTACCCGAACGGACAGTTACCTTTCTTAACCTTTCAGCAATTCTTCTCTGATTTAATCTCGCTCTCTCCCGCGAGAATTTCATGCGGCACTATTGGCCATTTCGATGAAGAATGTATAAACATTCTTAAATTCGACGCTCAACCACATGCGACACACCCAAGTTGTTTAGCAACGGCAGAATCCGAATAACAGCCGAAGTCGCAAGTAATGGTCCAGGGAATAATATGACGGGGGCTGTGTGCTGGTATGAGGAAGTTTTTAAAAAGTTTGTTGGCCCAAGGAACAAAAGTTTGACGCCTCCTTTCTTTAGTCCATGCAATAGGGAGGCAACGCTGGAGGTGGCTGCTTTCGTGTGGAGAAACAATGCCGTTCGGGACCACGACCCCGCGAGCGATGCGAGGCGATGATGAACGGGTATAAGGAGGATTTAAAACAATGGCTTTCAACCATCGTGCACGCGAACGCGATTAAAAGCGCGCAGAACGCCTCCTCCACTCCCGACACTTGAAGCCCCCTCAGCCCTGACCGTCGTCGACGGAGAAGACCACCACCTTTCAGCAGGCGTCATATTTCTTTCGACGAGGGTCTCTCGCAGAAGCTTTACGAGCCTTCCCAAAGTCGGGCTAAAGGCGCAAAAAGGTAAAAAAAAAGCGACACGAAATGGCAGCACAGTGGCTCGAGCTGACCGCGGCGACTGTTGTGACCGGTATCTCAGATTACGTCTTCCGACAGACCGAATGGAAAAGGAAAGGAAAAAATGCGCGCGAGTGGCGGGGTGATTCGAGGGGAGGCCTCAATTAGCAGCACGCAAAGGCGTCGCGCGGAAACCTTCGACCTGTCGCCGCTCCTTGCTGAGCTCCTCGCGTTTCCTCTGCTGCTCTCTGCCCCCCCTCCTCCGCTATAAGCGCGAGCCCCCACGGCCGGCGTGCGGGCTTCTTTTAACAAACATTTTTTTTTTTTTTTTTTTTTTTTGCGTTGTGGAAGCTTCTTTCCCTGGTAGTGATGGTCGCGAATACGGTGAGCTGCAAACTGCAGTCACGTACACCTGCACCGTCAACCAGCTCTTCTGGTCCTCTTGTTTCTGTTGCGTATATTCTGTTTTGTGCTTTCCCAACTTCGTCTGAGGTGCTGTCTATACCCGTACCCCTATCCGCCTCTGGATTATGCCCCCAGACTTACGTGTGTGTGAGTGTGAATCGAGGAGGGAGGCTGCTGAGGTGCAAGCCGGCGTCGGCGTGGAGCGAGCTTTCTTTTATCTCGCGTCACACCGCATCGGCACTGTGGCTATCATCACCCTTTCTGTATATACTACATATACTTTTTTGGCCGGGATGTTCTCTGCTCGAACAGTATGGAGTCAGAATTTGGACTAACAGGATTGCAGAAAGGTTACAGATTAGGCGTGTACGTGCGTGTGTGTGTGTGTGTTTATGTGTGTGTTTGTGTGTGTGAGAGAAAGAGAGAGGAGGCAATTCAAGCTGGTGAAATCCCATGTGCCTTTCGTGTTCAGACGTACTTTTTCATTTTCCCCCCCCTCGCAAGCAATACATCGTCCCACATCATGTATGCACAGTGGCGACCCCTATTGTGGGCGTCGTAACTTTTTTCTTGCAGGCCAGGCAGCTGAACTAATGTCCTCTTGCTTTCCCGCGCTTATACTACACCAGCGCGCTTGCGCACGTTTTTGGAAGGTTGCGACCGCATCACTAATAGCGAAGACCTGACTTCCGTCCTGCTGAAAATAGACGGGGGAGAGTGTGTACCCTACGTTGCGTGCTGCCTTGTAGCTTTCCTAATTGGCTACTTTGTTGATCGCTCCACTGGTTTGTTTGTTAACTGGCCGCTTCAAGATGGGGATGGTCCAGCTCAACCACGCTCAGCTACTACGTGGTTGGTTAGAATATTCGCGGTAGAGTTATACACTCTGACAACTTCCGTACTGCGAACGTCCTGCACGTCTCGGGTTGGGAAGCGGAGTTGCACGTAATTACTCGAAGCCAGACAGTAATTTCCTCATTAATGCGCTGTTGTCTCCTAACTATGTGACCGCGGTGAGCACGGATAATTTTGTATTCAAGACGCTACACGCCACTTCGTTCATTCAGCATAATAGGACCACCTCGGCGACTTTAGTTTGTGCAAGTTGGCCAATAAGGCTAAGTTGCGCAAGATGCACCGAAACGTCAGTCTAGATGGCTCAGCGATTTCCCAACGCCGTTAGGCTAAGACTGTGCTATTCTTTTTCTGCTACAGTGCACTCTGCATATTTGAAGTGTGTTTGAGCTGTACAATTTGTCCCAGCTAACTTTAGCCAAGCCGTTCATATATTAAGGTGCGGCACAGGTGGTCGTGATTCAATAGCATGTTTTAGCAACCACGGTAGAGCACGTCGCGCTGTATCTTTAGTATACTGCTCAGTTGCATAATTAAGCAATCTTGACTGATTATGCAACTAGACAAAATACAAAAAGGAAAACAGTGACTTATTTTAAGAGTGGCGAGCAACGTGGCTTTAGTCGAGTCTTCCTATAGCACGCCCGAATATTTTCGAACCTTGGCTAAAGTTTGCTGGGACACCCTGTATGTGATGTACACATCGAGACTTGTCTATGCGTTGATCGTACGTGTACCTTTGATTGGTGTACAGTCTCTATTTAACTGAAGGTGAACGTCTGTGACGAATTCCTACATTTCGCGCGTGACACAGGGCAGTCGGTAGTGGTGGCCAGTTCTTTCTTCCGGGAGCACTAATTCCCGTTTCCGTTTATACGTTTCATATACTGCTCTCAATGATTTTCATCATACGTACGTTACTTTTAGAAAGACAAAAAAAAAAAGCAGCAAAACTCTTTACGCCTTCATACACGTCTCCGTGAAATTAACGAGACTTGACCTGACAACAACAAGACGGAGTTTAGTTAGAATTTACAGTACGCCCTCCTTATAATGAAATCATCATCATCAGCAGCAGCAGCCTATATTTATGTCCACTGCAGGACGAAGGCCTCTCCCTGCGATCTCCAATTACCCCTGTCTTGCGCTAGCTGATTCCAACTTGAGCCTGTAAATTTCCTAACTTCATCACCCCGCCTATAGTTTTCTGCCGTCCTCGACTGCGCTTTCCTTCTCTTCGTATCCATTCTGTAACCCTAATGGTCCACCGGTTATCCATCCTACGCATTACATGGCCTGCCCAGCTCCATTTCTTCCGCTTAATGTCAACTAGAATATCGGCTATCCCCGTTTGCTCTCTGATCCACACCGCTCTCTTCCTGTCGCTTAACGTTAGGCCTTTATTGGCCTAATCGCTTTATTCTAAATGTTGCTTTATTCGATACCGACTCCAGCGCACGCATTTCAGATTGGGTTATTCGAAGTGGAACAGCTCACAAATACGCTTAATATAAAGCAAATCCACACGAGACAGTTTGGTGCGGAATATATACACTCTGGCCGTTTGTCCTTATTCGTGTCAACCTGCACAATCAAAGTGCGATGCGGAGGCCAATCCACCACGTGACAGCAGCTGCTCGAGACTGTGACTTTATCGCACGATTATAACCGACAGACGAGGCGGCTGTTCACAGATGTCAGCAGAGATTCGCCGTTGTCATGTCGCTATTCTATCGATCGTGACTTTGTTTCTCTGTACGTTTTACGAGTCTCCAGGCCTATAACAACACATTCTTGCATTTCTATAGCTCCTTTAGTGATTCTCTGCTTCTAACAAAATAAACTTAATTTTCTGTTCCCAAAGCTTGTTACAACGAGGGTTTAATATCCTTTCCGAAAGTGTTCTTTGTCGTGTGCATATTAGCATCTGGAACAATATAAAGCGCGCGCTTGACAAAACAGTCAATCCCAATCCTGGTCCCGTTCTTGATAGGTAAATTAAACTGTTGCTTATTTAAGGCTAATTAAAGGCTTATTAAAATTTCTGTAGCTCTCTTGTTCATACTAAAAAAAAACAGGACAAGAAGAGTCAAGGGAATGTTTCAGCCCTAATCGAGAAGATCCCGAAATACAGATTGCATCCTACAGTTTGATTTCCTACAACCTGAATTTGTCGCACGGCAAATCCTTCCTGCGTCTCAGCAGCAGTAGCGACATTCCGGTACGGAAATCTTTTTCTTTTTTTGGATCCTGTACATGCAGCCTTCTTTCCCTCCTCCGCAATGACCTCGTTGACACCGTTTTCCACTCGAGCGCTCTCTAAAACGTCTGCGCTATACGAACGTAAGCCACCGCCTAACTCGACGAAATGAACCGGCGCGCTCTAAATGCAAATCCTTTCGCGCATGACAATCAAGGTATTCGCATATGTGCCGTAAAGTTAGCGCGCTGCAATTCAAAACGTCTTCGCTGCAGTTGATGCACTGGAAAAGAAAAGAAAAAAAAAAGCACAGCTTCATTGACGGCACGTGGCTTCTTTCATCCATTATTTTCGACCTGCATGTTAAAGCGCTACAGCTTTTCTTAGCTCGTAGCTCAGTTTTGACCGTCCCTTGGTGCAGTCCGCAGCGGTGGGCCGATCCCGGAGATAGTGCAGTCGTCTTGCAGTCATCGTCACGGAATCGTCTTCATCCCATTGATAGTCATGTCGTCGTCCTCACACCGCCTTCGGTTGCACCAGTGTATGATTTGAAAGCCAGCTAGCGATACCATGGATGGACGGACGGATGTATGCCATGGTCGGACATTCTCGTTGTAGCCGCCAACCACCAGAAGCACGCGTCTCCTGCATAGGTGTTATTTAAGGGCTGCTAATAAGCAAATCAGACAATTACAAAGCGTGCAGCTCTGCGAAGAATTGCTTCGAAAGTACTAATTTCGAAGCAATTTCGCCAAGAGCGAATTTTGTTGCAGTAGGCCTTGCAAGGCCAAATGCAACGTCGCTTTCCAGCACGTTGCCTCCGAGCTTATCAGCGCGCCGCTGGTTCCGTCCGGTCATTGCAAGCAGCACAGGTGGTTCTCTACTATGGTTGCACGTTGCATCGACCCCCCCCCCCCCCCCTTTGTTGGTGCGTAATACTAACACTAAATGCTTTAGGCGTAGCCCACCCGACACAGGACAGAAATGGCGATACAGATACTCACACGCACGGTGCCGTGTGTATATGTACCTGTGTAGCTATTTTTGTCCGGTGTCGGCTCAAGGTCAGGTGCGATCCTAAGGCTTTCAGTATGGTTGTGAACGTTCTGAATGGGTTGTGTACGACATTTCCGGCGAAGGGTGCGGGCGGCATTTTTCTTTTTTTTTTTTCTGTTTCGGTGGGCAAACCTCCTTTGTTTGCGAGCTTTTTGTGGTGCATATCCACCCGTATTTCAACCGTAATTTTTGCAACGTGGCTGCTCTGTATCATCATCAGCCTATATTTATGTCCCCTGCAGGACGAAGGCCTCTCCCTGCGATCTCCAATTACCCCAGTCTTGCGCTAGCTGATTCTAACTTGCGCCTGCAAATTTCCTAACTTCATCACCCCACCTAGTTTTCTCCCATCCTCTACTGCGCTTCCCTTCTCTTGGTATCCATTCTGTAACTCTAATGGTCCACCGGTTGTCCATCCTACGCATTACATGGCCTGCCCAGCTCCATTTTTTCCTCTTAATGTCAACTAGAATATCGGCTATCCCCGTTTGCTCTCTGATCCACACCGCTCTCTTCCTGTCTCTGAACGTTAGGCCCAACGTTTTTCGTTCCATCGCTCTTTGTGCGGTCTTTAACGTGTTCTTGAGCTTTGTTAACCTCCAATCCTCTGCCCCATATATGTTAGCACCGGTAGACTGCAATGATTGTACAATTTTCTTTCCAACGACAGTGGTAAGCTCCCAGTCAGGATTTGGCAATGCCTGCCGTATGCACTCCAACCCAATTTTATTTAGCTGTAAATTTCCTTCTCATGATCGGGGTCCCCTGTGAGTAATTGACCTAGATAAACGTACTCCTTTACAGACTCTAGATTCTGACTGGCGATCCTAAATTCTTGTTCCCTTGCCAGGCTATTGAACATTATCTTTGCCTTCTGCATATACATTTTCAACCTAATTCTTACACTTTCTCGATTAAGGTCCTCAATCATTTGCTGTAATTCGTCCCCATTGTTGCTGAATAGGACAATTTCATCTGCAAATCGGAGGTTGCTGAGATATATTCGCCGTAGATCCTTACTCTTAAGCCTTCCTAGTCTAAGAACTTGAATACTTCTTCTAAGCATGCAGTTAATAGCATTGGAGACATTGTGTCTCCTTGCCTGACCCCCTTTCTTGATAGTAACTTTCTACTTCTCTTGTGGAGAACCAAGGTAGTTGTGGATTCCTTGTAGATATTTGCCAAGATATTCACGTATGCCTCCTGCACTCTCTGATTACGCAACGGATATTATTGGTATATACAGAGCAGCCAGTGAAGGCTGCTCTGTATAGTATACCTACAATATCCGAGACTGGAGGCTTCTTACGCGGTCCAAAATTTCGTTACAGCGGGCGTTTCAACTTGGAAAGAGCGGTAAAAATCGGGTCGCCGAAAATGAAAGGCCCGTCACGAAGAAGACGCGCGCGCAGTTCCTGCATGCATGCGGCTCGACCCGGCAAAAGCAAACACGGACTCGATTCCGCGGGAGCCGAAACAAATGCCGGGGCCGATTTATCCACGCTTCGCGGGGGGTCCGCGCCGCGTCCCGGTAGAGATGCACTCTTCGCCGAGCCAAGAGATGATGACGAATTGCGAGCACGGCGGTGCGCGTCGTTGTTTAGCGAGACCCGTCGGTGCCAGGGGCGCAAGAGCTCTCTTCATTCATTCGTTCGTTCGTTCTCTCTTTATTTTATTTTCTTGAATTTTGTTTTTTTGTAGATGACGCTGCAGTGATCTCGCCACGCACCAGCGACACCGGAGTATAGCAGGGGCCGATCAACTCGAACATGCGGCCGCCGCCGTGTGGCTCCCACGGTGTGGAGACGCCTGCGCCGACACGGTACAACACGAACAATAGGACAGTGTCGGCTGGTGCTATCAACACACGCACGCACGTACAGACACACTCGCTCGCGCACGCATATAGAAGCCGCAACCGTCGCAGCCGAGCGCCTTTGCCGCGACCTTTGCCATGGATCTGTTTTTGAGTGCTGAAGTCTGTCTTTTTTTTTTGTATTTGCATTCTTTCTTGCTTCATTTCTCCAGAACTCCGCACAAGTATGGCGGTGGAAATAAACAAGTGGGATAGCTTTTAAGTTGAATTCGGAGTCGCATGTCATGCAAGATTATTTCGGCCTTGCCTTATATAATAAGGCTTTACTACACTGTTAGGTCTCTCAATTTAACGTCATAATTTCTCACTGCCTCTAGTACTGCATCTACAATTATTATTGTTATTAATTTGCAATACCACTGCTGCTGCAGGTACAGCCACCAGCAGCACAATAATTCATTGGCCATACCGTTTTAGTACTGAACCAAGAGAGAAAGGTGGGAAACAGAGGAAGGGGGTTACATAGACTTCATTCGGTTGGTATACGCTGTACGTGGAAGCGAAAAAGAGAGACACAACAGGCAAGAGTTCGTACCGATCACGAGCGCGGAACAAGGCACATCGTCAGTCACTCAAGCCCGTTGCCTCTGCAGTCATTGCAGAAGTGCTCGTGCAAGCCGTTATTCTGGCACGCTGGAAGCTGAGGTCACGCTTCCAGGAGCATATCTTATAGCTTCAGGAATTGTTGAGCGCAGTCTTTTACACCGGGTGAATTGCAAAACGTATACACTGAGCTTTCAACTACGAGGATGGTCCGTGTCTATAGAGCGAAGCTCCTAGAATAACCATGGGTCGCGACGTATACGTGTGTGTGTACCAACGTGTGACCGATACGGCGAAGAGTATTATGACGGAGCATTCGTGTGGAACCGAGTACATAGTGATGTTCGGTCTCGAAAACAAGGCGACCGTATCTATCGCGACCGCCCTTGCGAGACCGCTTCGGAAGATGGGCACCGGGAGAAAAAAAGGCCGCTGGCCACCGGCGCATCAAATTTGTCTGTATATGCATGCATGCGTCATATTGATTCTTATTTGCTCCTCAATGTTTATGTATGCTCATGTGATGAGATAGCAGAACAGGATATCTAGAAACGCCAAAGAATAGGTCTATAGAGTTTGAGCGCTGGAGTCGAAAAATTGCGCGCCTCACATAAAAAGAATCGAGTGCACGCGCACACACACACGCACGCACGCACGCACAAATTAGTGCATCGATGCTTGCCACGCAGCCGCCGGGTGCTTGTTCTTAATCGACGTCACTGCCAACACGCTTGCTTTTGACGCGGCCTCGGACTCTCGTATATGGGATGTCACGCTCTCATCGGGCGAAGTTTCACCGAGTCCAGGCAGAGGACAAAATTGTGATAATATTTCATTAGATTACCACACTAGTTTAAACAAGTGAAAGCGACAAAACGGAGAACTGTAATGTATACAGTAATTTTGAGTATAATGTGAAATAAATTCTGGGTTTTTACGGGCCAAAACTACCATCCCATATTGAGGCACGCCTAGGGAGGGGGGGGGGGGGGACTCAGTAATAATTTCCACCACCTGTAGTTCTTTAACGTGCACCTAAATCTAAGTGCACGAGCGTTTTTGCATTTCACCTCCCATCGAAATGACGCCGCCGCGGCCGGGCATCGAACCCACGACCTTGTGCTTCGCAGCGCAACGCCATAGCCTCTAACGCCACTGCGGCGGGCAGCTTTAAGTACAGACAACTGGCAAGTTAGAAGATACGTCGTTTTACGATGTTCCACGTGCAGTCACCGTAACATTCTGCAGTGCCCAGAGGCACCCAGAAAGCTTACACTTCTTTTTCTTTTTTCATTCTGATCTGAAGCTCAGTAGAGAAAGGCTCAATGTGGCACCTAGAACAAGAAACGTAGGCAGACTGTAGTGCACCACTGGACAAGAGGAAGGGAAATGCTTCGCACACAGTCGTGGGGGGAAGAAAATATAAAAAAAAAGTAAAGGCAGTCCGAAAGAAGCGAGGTGATTGCGTGGACGGAAGGCAAGTGCCGGGCAGGATATTGCGGCGGAGTTCCTACGCGAACAAACCGAGCTCGACGGCGCCGCCGCAAGAAGTAAAAAGAAAGTTCGATGCAGGTGCCGGGTATATCTTCACGGGGGCGAACGTTTCCTCTTTTGTTCCATTCCTGCTCGGTGGTGTGTTTTGCAGCAGCGTCGTCTATTGCACGTATATCTGCACTTGGCTTCAAAGAACGATAGCTCCGGTCCCCCGCAAATGTGGCTCTCCGGCGGCACGACTCTGCACTACAAAGGGAAATTGCGCCGCTCGGCGGCGTTATCAAGGGCGCAGGCGCAGAGGAGGGGGAGGAAGAGACATGTACAACGCACCGTGGCTTCGCGGAATGGAACATAGCGAGGGTAACAACAACAACAATAACGGTGTGCGGCTGAAGCGAATGCAGTTCTGGCGGTGAGTGTTAGAGAACGGGGGAGCAGTTGTTGTAGGGGAGTGAGTGTGATGTGCCCGATTCGGTCAGGCGGGCGGCCCTGCGGTGTTACAACAACGCAAGCAAAAAAAGAACGTTTGCGGCAAACATCGCGCGGCGCTCTTCCCCTCCTGTTCTTTTATACGCCGACCAAGGAGAATGCCAAATCGGTGCGCTCTTGTGTACCGCTCGGTGAAGCGCCGGCGCCGTCCGATACGCAGACGGCCGCAGAAGCATCGAGGTCTGTAGCTCGCCACAGGCACCAAGGTACACGAGAGACACACATGTACACACACACACAGCACCTCGCGCGCGCCGACCGTGATTCTATGGCCAGCCCGGAATCCCGGCCAGTGCAATTGAGCGTCCATGTCTTGGGAAACGCTGTTCCGTCTATGATTGTTTATCAGTTTGTCGATATTGAGGCTTTTTTTTTTTTTTTGCTGTTGATCTGCTTCGCCAGATTGCCAGTGAACGTCGTGGCGGCATTATGAGGGAAAAGTTTGAGCGCACAGAAATGGAGAAGCGAATTAAAGGACGAGGTACAGAAAAAAAGTAACACTAACGGAAAAGTACAAAACTGAACTCGATGAAATGGCGATTCTCGATGGCCGAAAGAGAAGGAAGGATTTACTTTATAGATGTGATGTCGGTCCACCAAACTCGTTCAGAATGAAGCTGCGCTCATAGAGGGGTTCAGAAAAAGAAAAAAAGGAAGAAAAACCGAAGTACATGGCCACTACCGGAATCGACCATGTGGTGATATCGTATATCGGATCTACTCCACGGGGTTATATCAGCGCAACATGAGCGCGCTATGTCGGAGTTACAGCTGGCGTGATGCGTATGCTGTAATTGCGGTTGTTCGCAAACTTTTCGTTTCACATTATACCCGCTTTTTGATCGTAAGTATAGACGTCGAGATTGAAAAAGCTGCGTGCACTCACGGTTAATTTGCTCGGGTTAAGTTTGTTCGACCCTGATGATTTGCAACGCAAGCGCATCGAACGTACACTAAAATACATCGCTGAACTTTACCTCCTGCGATTAGCAAGCAAATATCGCGCTTCGCGTGCAGGAAGTGATTGGGCGCACGCGTTCCACGAATGCACCAGAAGAAAAGAAAGCTGAACGAGCAACGCGGCGAACTGGGCTAGTTTGTAAAACAGATAAAGAATACCACCGGAAACGCAAGAGAGACCAGATGAAGAAGAGGACGACGGGACTGTCTATATCTGCGCTGCAATTCACCAATATGTTGTACCAACAAGCCCAACACACACACACACGCGCGAATGCAGAGTCACAACGACACACACGAGACTGCGATGCAGTCTGCGATGAGCAGGTAAACAGATCAACAGATAAAGAATACGCTCTGGTGACATAATGCATTCACAGAGAAACGGCAGTCAAAAGTGAGCTTCAGCACAGAATACAAAAGAGCATAACGCATAATATACAAGCGCTCATGAATACAAATAAATGGAAGCAAGTTGTAGTTGCATTGAGTTACTATTCATTATTGGGGCACCTAGTACTCGTTACGGATGTCTGTGTCTTCGAAGAAATGTTCGAGTGCGTTCAATGTTTTGCGCTGTGTTATTTTCGGTGGCCTAGGGCCCATCAATTTTTTGAGTGAGAACGGTAGGTGAGGATCAATGAAGTGCAGCTCTTGTTCTATATAGCTGCCGTTTATGCGTTACGTGTCTAGGTCATTCAAGCAGTAGATCGTCGCTCATCGTCGCTGCCACAGAAGCAAGCCGGGAATGAAGTCCGTTTTATGCGGTATAGAAAATGTTTTGTGTATGCTGTCCCGAGGCGCAGTCGATGAATTAGTGTCTTGGTACTTTTCGAAAGTTCTACTTCCAGCCAGTATTTGAGTTGGGGGTCCACTTCATAAAGAATCGATTCCTTAGTATTTTCATTAAACCAGGTTGACACACACAATTCCGTCTTTATAAAGTACGTTTAGTACTTTTAATATGCGTCGCGTATTCATAAAGGGGTCACTTTAATACCTGCATCTTTATTGGTCGAATTTGCCAGCGGGTCCTCTAATTCGTTGCCTGCTATGCCAGGATGTCCCGGGACACATTGCGATATCACTTCGTGCTTTCCTTCGGCGCAACGCTGATCGGCTGCCGAAGCAGTCTAAACGGTAAACTACTCGAAAATATATTTTGATGGTGTCTTTGAAGGGAATTTCTTGATTTTCCTGTCAATCCACGCTAGGAAAAAAATCGTCATTCGCACACACTTAATCAGTCGACACCTTAAACCTATTAGGCTATGCTCAAATGCAAAGTCACTTCTTTCTCTTTATGTCAGTTGATACTTTCATTCTTTTGTGGTCCGCACCTTCACTCCTCCGGTGTAAAGAGCGAGTACTGAACGAGGAGGCGGTCGCGTCAGCCAAGCAGTCAGTAAGAGAGAACGAAGGAACTGCGGCTATCTTGACAACCGCACTGCCATCCGCGTTTGGTTCATTGTGGGGAACGGCGCCAGATCGCAGGCAAATGACGTCATTACCGATGAGATACGCACCATCGCTGGAATTCCCAGCGGGCATCGGTTGGGGGGAAGACGCGGTGAAGATGGGGTCACCGCGAGCCGTGTGCATAACAAGCGAAATGGATTTTTGATTTGCTCGCTTTCGTTTTCTCGCAGTATTTCTTTTACTTGTGCTTTTTGCGTTTCCTTTTGAATTCTTTGTTTGTTTCTTTCTTTCTTTAGCCCAGTTCACGAATAAACTGCTATCTGCGCGCGTTTCCCGTGACCACACTTTACCGCATCATTCTGCAGGAATGAGCAAAATCCATTATCGAGCAGCTTTCTATAATCTGCGATGACATTGCGTATTACAGGCGTCGATGGCAATGAATCTTGCATCGCGGCTGCGTCAAAAAAAGCTCATCGCTTTCAAATTACTCTTCATCTTATAAAGCCCGACAATTCTGGCCTGGTGTTTGGCTGTTATGGCAATTCAACACTTGGAAACATGGATGTTCCAACCCAAGGACACATCGACCGTAAACTAAGGTTGTTTGTTGGATCAGTTATTTGAAGTAAGGATTTGGCTAAATGGACTATACTTATACATGCATTAACTTATTTCATCTATAAGAATAGGTAGGCACCTAAAATCACAGAAAAGGAGAAACAGATAAATATACAAGACCAGGGTGTCAGTTTCCCGTTTTGGTTTATTGTTTTAGTAGTACACGATATCCTGGTGCATTTGGAATGCGATACGGGAATCACTGAAGAGCCCTGGGACGACCATAACTATAATGGCACAGGAAACCTGGCACTCTAGATAACTTCACGCTGTAGCTCGCGTTCGTACAGCACTGTGGACGCTTCGCGATCGTTAAATATTGCTTGTGGCACTCTGTATGATCTCACGCTGTGCGATAAGCTTACTGCACGTCTCCTGTTATGATGACCGTGCACACTGTTAACACAAAGCACACATGGAGCTTTTCATGTGTAACATGTTCCTATGTATAGAGCACTTTGCTTTAGGAGAATAGGCATCGAATGCCCAGCGCTATTTAATGAGGGTTGCCGCATTCGTGCTATTTGCGTACTATGTGGAAGGGGAATCTTCACCAGAACTTTCGAAGCCACTACGTGAGCAGCAAGGTCTATCTATTCGCTAGGTCCTCTGGCTAAATGTATCTAGCAAATGTCTGGTGCTCTGATCGTCAAGATAGTAAAGAGTGTTGTCCATATCTGGCATTTTGGAGCAATTAAGGTTTAAAGAGCCCTTGGCAACGTGAAGCGTCCGGTTACGAACACTGGAGGTCTCGATACGTCTGACGAATATCTTAGATTACATGCGACTATGGTAAAATTAAATGGGCAGGATCGCCACTGTTCCCTACTTGCAATGTACTAGAGGACATAGCATATACTTAATCTGCAATCTCAACCTTTTTGCACTCCAAGGGATTCTTCTAACGATCACACTAAATGTACCTTAGGGTTCACTCCTTGAACCATACAACATGTACTTCATTTCGAGTAAGTTTCCTGCGGTCTACGGGCCTTCACGATAGACTTTAAGAACGCCGCCCCTAGCACTCTACAGCGTACGCGGTTTGTTTGTGCTCGTCTCTCTCTCTCTCCCCTTCCGCTCTCTTTTTATCCCCCTAGTCCTTCCCCACGTGCAGGGTAGCCAACCGGAACTGCCTCTGGTTAACCTCCCTGCCTTTCTGTGCATCCATGCACTCTCTCTCTTTTAGACCGAGGGCTAGTGCCGCCTGGGCGTTCCGCGCTACGAAGGCGCTTTTAACTTTTCTGAGAGACACTGGTCTCTACGGGATATTTTAATTATGTATGCTGTATTATCGCGTGTTTTATGTGGATGTTAAATGCGGTATATCGTACGTGTATCATTTCATTTATTATCGCATTCACCTGGGGTAGCATGCTAGACGTGGCACCAGGCAAACCTTACCAGCATTCATTCATTCATTCCATTTTATTTTTCCTTCGTCAGGAAGGATGGGACGGGACTAAATGTTGCAGCAGCGACTTGACAGAGGTCCCGACTCCCTGTTAGATGGAAGTACAGCTGTCGTGGAGAACGAACATCGTTCATGTAGAACAAATACTTAGGACACTGATCACGGCCAATATGCATACAAGAACGTGGTTTTACATTGCATAGATTTCTTTCTCTCCATAGGTTATCTATAGTGCATGTGGCAAACATAGAGGGTTGTATACTGTTACTGACCATGTCTCATTTAGGGCTGAAATAAATACCCGCAGGGAATGAGATAAGTGAAGGACAAAGAAGCTTATTCATTCGTCTTACCCAAGCAATGCCCCTTCCTCTCTCTTTTTTTTTTTTTTTTTTGGTAGCGGAAAGAGTCCCGATGGCGACGCTTAATGCACTATATGACCGCAAAAAGATCTATGCTCGCAAACAAGTAACTATCGATATTCACATAGCGGGGATCTGTGGTTTCTATCCGCAAGCAAAGGGAATGTTGCCATGGACGCTGTATATCCACTCCTATACGCCGACGCTCGTCATATTCGCACACACGCTGCCAGGGTAAGAACCGAATCGACGGTTCGTGTATCAATCGAAATTCCCATATAGCAACATAAAGTATGAGCAAGAGAAAGTACAATCGACGGCTTATCGCCGTCAGATGCAGAACTGCTAAGATACATTTATTTTATTTTCTTTCTGTGGACTGATTATATCGCATCCTGCGCAAACCCAGATGTACCGGTGAATATTTGCGGCAGCATAATGTGCATATATAAACGCACATTTGTGCACACGTGCGTATCGCGATATCGCGGTGCCCTCCATATTACACAAGTGGCCAATGGGGAGACGATCTGACGTTTATGCGGTGCTTGCTAAAATGTGTACAAGGCAGTCCGCGCATTACCAGGGCCTTTCTCAGACTGTGTGATTCTACTCCTATAATGCTTCCTCCAAAAGTTTGAAAAGGGTTTCAACTCAGTGTCTCCACGGAGGCTCGGAGCATTAATGATGCCGTAGAATTATCTCTCAATGCTGTTTTGGGTATGCGGGCCACCATACGTATTTGTGTTCGTGCGTACAGTTCTAGCTTTCGTATTTACACGAATGAACACGACACATATACCTCATACGCATATGTCACAGTGTTGAGCGTCTACGCATTTCGGCCTGGACTGCAGCATGAAATGAACGCACCGATTCCTAGTAACGCCAAGGTAGAAAACACCGCCTGAATGCGCTTCAGGTGGCTACGCTTACGCAGAGCATATTATTTACTTCGCATGTACGGCTAACTTGACACGGTGAAACTTAATTATTTGCCGTTCTTCGCGCGTTCCGATTTCTAATACCAGATGCGTATCATATCATGATACGCCTCCGGTATATAGAGACTGCAGACGGGGAGGCAGTACGCTCCATCGAGGTGGCGGAACAAAGGAACAAACAGACCCCCCCCCCCTCTCCGACGCTTGTTTACGTTTGGATCGCGAGCGAAAAGCGAACGCAAATATCAACGCGTGGCCGCAAACACAAGCACACACGTACATGCCCTAGCGGTGTGGAGATGGGCCACTGAGGAACGGTGCGGGGAGCGCTGTTTTCGCAACGGTTCCCCGGCCGCCGGGCATCGCCTCCAAGGCAAACACGTGTCGCACGCGAATCGGCTTTTCCTTCTTTTCCTTTCTTGCAGATCCATCACCGCGGGTAAATAACAATCTCGTGCACTCCCCGCACTGGACGCCACGTTTTAGCACCAGCCCCCTCACCCTGTACCTGCACCGTTCCCAAGACTCTCTTCCGTACCCTCCCCCGTCCCCCTCGTACTCTGTCCCATTTAATCGCCCACTCGAAAAAACGCAATGCTTGTCTTCCTGTGGCCGTACGCGCGTATAATGCGCGTCGTATTCGAGCACTGTACTTACATGCATCACAGATTCGCGGATGGCTTAGCATATGCTCAGCGCCGTGGGTTTACGTATGCAGTGGCACGTCAACCTGGCCCCGAGTGCTATAGAGCGCAGGGCTGCTGCAGGAAAGTGTAAGTGAAACGTGAGAGCAGACGCCAGGTGTTAGCGGCAGTGTCCGTGCATGTGTGACTTGTAAATATACTTGGACGGCCCCATCTCACATGCATATAGCTCCTTAGACCCAGCAGCCGTACACATAAGTGTTATTCGTTTCTTGACTTACACAACAGAATGCTAGATCATTATATAGACCGTGGAAATCATAGACGACACTCGGAGTGACATCGTGTCTTGAGTGGAAGACGAGAAATGCTCTGGGCCAGGCTGGGCCCTGCTCGCCAGAGTTTCGGGGCCGCTACTTTTCCACAAGAGACGTGGCTGACGCGTAATCTGGACCGTCGCTATTTCCGGTCGCAGCGTAAAGCTCTCGAGTTCAAGCTGGCTTGGAGTCTGGACTCGGTAGTGCGCTCCACGAGATCTCAGTGCCTCTTCGCCGCACGCAGCGACTCCCAACCCGTACTAAGTGTCGACCACGACCACATACCCGAAGCGGATGCGTTGTAGGTGCGCTTCCAGCGACTCTTAGCGCCGTTCTTGCTCAGTTCCTTCTCTTCAGTTTAAGATGTGGGCAGAAGTTTATGATGTTGGCCTAACTTTCAAACTTGCGTTTAAAGAAACTAAGTTTTTAGGATTTCCGTTGAGGAGCCTCTGCTTCATATATGAACGTGGCAACCTCCATATTCCCCGCCTCTTCTTCGCTCTGTCTTACTCTCTGTTGTCCTTTCAGCCGCTAATCCTTGGCTATATATAGTGAAAGAATTGGATGGTTGGAACTGCTATGTGACGCTTCTGCAGCATGCTAGTCTACACAAGCAATGGGGAGGGCCAGCAATCTAGCAACGACTCTTATGTCGTACGTTGTTTCATCTCTGTAGGCTGCGCAATATAGGGTGATAATAGGCACACTTGAGTGACACCAAGGTCTTATCACTTGGGCCTGCTTGGGTTGGCATCATCCTGGCTACATAATGGAAAGAGATTAGAGATAATATCGACCTGAAAGCAGTGACAGATGACCCTCGTGGCAAGAGAGAACGTGGTAGGCCTGAATTGAGAATTGACAAGACAGTATCGATGCAAGTTCAAACGCCAATGAATTCAGGGAGGAGTCGGTGGCTGACGAGGCCTATTGATTCTGTGGAACGGCCGACAGCCTCAGCCTCCTTGTGCCTGTGTGACCCCTGTGGTATAGCATGATACAACCAAACATGATGGCCGTCGGTTAACGTGCAAACATAAGCTTTGCTGACCATAGTACAACGTCTGGAGAACGTCCCTTTACCAGAAAAAAAAATTTTAAACACTAGCGCATACCGAGGTCTGTACAGACGAACTTTGATTAGTTGGCTGCTGCACTCCTTGAGGACGCATTAGCTGAGCGTCAAGTTATAAAGGTTGCTACGTCTTTTCTCGCGTTTATTCCCACACTTTCTTTCATTTACTTGTGATACGAAGTGATAGTGCTTCTTACTGGTTCATGAAGACTTGTGTCTGAAACCTCTTTTGCGTCATGTGTGCCTCTGAGATGTGTATTCATCCAAGCTTTACTTGTGAAGTTATGAATAACGTTCTTACAGGTCTGTGGCATTTTCCCTGAAGCCACTTATAGCTAACATGTCTAATCAGATTAAGAATGAAAAATAAAAGGAGGGACTGAGAAAAGCCGTAAATGACGTAAAGACGCGCATCGAAATCTCAGAGGCAACAGGACGCCGTTCGACAAATGCATGCTGGATGCACCACTATACCACGCCGCAGCAAACACGTCTTGCCTGTGTAAGTTGCACCTAAAAGAAGCGGCGACTGATGGGCCAGAGCACGTGGTCAACCTCAGCGTGTGTAAAAGGTATCGGTAAAAAGTTATAATATTGCGAAACACGCAGGAGTGAAAGAATATAATGGGACACACGAGGACTAAACTACAACTGTTGTTACTTCGCGATATTTTACCTTTTCGACGATGTGCCAACTGGACCAAATCCCTACCCTTCTGCAACAGAGACGAGCTTGCGATCGGAAGTGTTTTTAAGGCCTAGTCTTAAAACCTCAAATAAATATATATTATATACGTAGAAATGGGCTGTAGAAGCTGCCTGAGTAAGTATGATCACAAAAGAACGAAGGGAGTGCACGCCGCCAGAATGTCGCAACCTTTCGCGAGTGTCGGCTTGTGCGTCGTCCACGAATGCATGACCAGGTCAGTGCCAATTTGCCGGGGCGCCATCTTTATTCCTCTTTCCTTCCCACTCTTGTCACATTCTTCCTTGCAAGAACACCGTCCAACTGTTCCTCCTCATCATCCACGAAGCACGTTTGGCCACCCCGACGCAAAATCTAGTGACCAAATAGATTGAGTCCACAGAACTCGAGCATTACAATAAAATAGAAGCACGTGGCTGATGCTAGGCCCTTTTTAAAGCGAGACACATCGAGGCAGACTGTCGGCGTACATAGAAACTGCGTGCTAAAACAAAGCGAAGAAAAGTGATTGACACAAAGAGAGATAGTGAAAGAGAAGCAAGACGGCTGCGGTCATGTTTTCAGGCAGATGAGGGCGTATCCCCCGTATTATATGCCCAGTGTCGGCCCCGTGTTTGCGGACCTTTTTCGCTGATGGCGCGTACCACGGACGTCACCAGGCTGGGGGAGAGCTGACGTGGCGCCGGGATGGTACGGTTGCGATCGTCGAACAAGAGGGAACCTAACCGCAGAGAGGAACGGAAATCAGGCATAAAAAGAAAGGACGACTGCCCGATAGGAGGCATAGAAAACGAGAGGATGAGCTTACACGTAGACGTGAGCGCGAGGCGAGTGAGGCAAAAAAAAAAGTGCACAAAAGAATCGTGGCTCTGGTGGAGACGGCCTGTGACTGTCCCGAGCAGATATCGATTGTGGCGTCGTGTATAACCACCCTCGCGCTTCGCCGCTCGCATACGGCCCACCCTAATGCGCGTAATGAATTTCTCGCGGTGAATGACATCTGGAAGATTGAAGTTGGCAGATGAGGCAACTTTACCGCTAACGTTCTTTCCTCGCTTTTTTTTTTTTTTTTTTTCTTCTGGGGTCGTTTTAATCATAGCCCGGAGGCAGTAAGTTCGCCTACACAGCGCACGTCGATGCAAACGCGTTAGCGTTGATGACGAAATAGGAGGGCAGGCGGAACCTGACGGGCACTGAGGTTATAATCAAAGGAAGACGGAACCCTGTGACGTTCTATTGCTTTGCTTTCTTGATTGGCCTAGCAACCTCGCTACCTCGCTACGATCTTTTTTCTGCTTTCATTTTCTTGTTGTACTTCATGTTATGCGACTATTTTTTTTTTTTTGGAATGCCTATAGCCGGTTCAGCACAGAAGATTAAGTCATGGTCATCAATAGCTAGTCGCTACATGTCTGTATGCTTTTGTAGTGAGCTACCGCCCTGGAGTGGAACGCACTGAACAAAAAAAAAAAAAAAAGAAAGCTAGGCTTACCCCCCCTTTTTTTTTTCGTTGTCAGTCTTTTTCACCTGACATGCCTGGCGCGTTGCGTAATAGGGGCACACGCTGGCGCTGCATGATAACTCTCGCACACTCCAAGCTGTTTCCCCCAAAATGCTATCTTATCTATCCAAAGGCGACTACGATTCAAAATGTGAATATTGCGACACAGATCCAGCCGATCAGCATCATATTCTATGGGGTTGCAGGAATAATCCTCCTCCAAGAAATCTCCTGCGGCAAGCTCCTTCACAGGTGGAGTGGGACTCCATTCTAAAATCCACTAACCCGAGCCGGACTGGCGGACTGGATGGCGAAGGTCGCGGCCAGCTGGACGCCACCCTCTGCCTGATCTCGGCTCCCCCCTCCCCCTCCCCTAACGTTCATTTCCTCCTCCAAGCGGTTTTCTGTTTTCCTTTTATTCGGGCGTTTTGCCTCTACATCCGGATGGGAAAATTTACCGTTCCTTTCCGCTCACTTCTGATCTGTTCTGGTATGGTATAATAGGGTTTTGCTTATGGTAGTTTAGGTTAGATTAATTCTGTACAGCTTAGTTTAGCTTAGTTCAGTTTGGATTGGTCTGGCCTGCTAACGCAAATTTAAGCGCAATAAAAGACAACGGACGATGAGAAACGTACGGACGTCCGTCGTCTTTTATGGGGCTTAAGTTTGCCTTAACCTTTGAAAATGCCTAATTGCCTCGATAAGCACGGTCTTGTCTGATTTCATCTGGCCCGTTCTAATCTGATGAGATTATCAGCTCTCGTCTGCTTCGTCTTGTTTTCTTCCGGATTGTCTCGCTGTGTTCTCCTGACGGTTTGCTTAATGCGACTGGGCGGTTATCGAGATCGGGCTCCAATGACGGCTGTGGGAGGCCACGGTATGCTTGGATGCGCTCGAACGAGCATCCACTCGGAGGAACACGATGATGGCACTGGCCGGCATGCCTGGGCATCGGATCGTGACCCAGGACGTGTTTTTGATACGTTACCCAAGACAGCGCAGCGAAAGATTTCCGTACTAATCCACAGAAGTAAATGTGAACTGAAGAATAAATGGGAAAAAAATATATATCTCAGGGTTGAACGGCGAACGATGACCATGACGACAAAAGGCTGCACAGGCAGATATATCTTTAGAGTGACAATAGGAACAGCCGCGATGCAACGTGAATATGTAGCTGATTTGGTTACAGCGCGTGTTGTGGATATCATGGCCTCAAAGATTGCCGCACACCGCACCGTTTGGGAGTATCCGAAGCCACCCTAGAACGTTTGCGAAACTCTGCTGAGAACCGCGGGACGATGCTGGTGAGACGAAGCTCAGTCCATGAAGACACGTTTTCGTCGCCGGAGTCGAGGCCGCTGCTGCAGACCGCTTAAAAGTGAGCGACACTAAATCTATGGCACCCAGAACTTTTTCGAATGCAACAAGGGTCGAGTTCTGGAATTCCATGGTAATGCCCATTAAGTGCACCGCAGTAGGTATGTACTGTCCATCGTCCTGTTCTGTCCACCTCGTGACCCGCTGGTTCTTCCTCTCTTCGCCCGAGGGTGGCAGTCTACGCGGGCAGCCAGGAGACGGACGCGACTGGCATGCTCGTCGGCAGGATAGCCCCTGCAGACGGGCACGAGATGAAAAATTATCCGCGCTCCATTCATCATCGCGTGCGTGGCTGTCCGGACGACGCCGCGGGCCGCAGTCGTGCGGTTCGGGCTCGACAGTTGCGTACAGTGGACGGAGCACACTGGTGCGATGCAAGTGATACGTTGCTGGTCCTGTTAACATGGATTAAACAACACGCCTCTTCAAGGCCGATCGCTGGTGGAATGTCAACACACTTTCTTCACGTCTACTGCGTCGTTCGGTGGTGACAGCCCTAGAATGTCCTGTGTCCCGAATCGCACTTGAAACGAAGGAAGCAGCGACATTAACCAGGCTAGAAGACTGGGAAGTTCATTCAATCTTATGTCGTTGAATTAATCAGCACTCGAACTTCGTTCGTCTTAAGAATACCGACTCTACCAGAATGATCTGACTAAATACAGGTTACTTCCCGAAATGTCCAAGTGACGTTCGCACGTTTTCTTTTTTCTTTCTTTTTTTTAACTCTCATGCTCAGCAACGCTGCACACAACTGTGAAGATCACGGGCGCGGAACTTCCAGCAGTGTCTGCAATGGCAACTACGAAGCGTTTCCTTTTTCCTTTCATTTTTTTCTTTGTTCTTTCCTTCTTTCTTTTTGTGTTACCGTGCTCATTTGTACGGCGCGCAACAGGAGATACGAAAGCGACGCTCGTCAAGGTTCTCGCTCGTCCAGCGCCGGAGACACAACACGATTAACCGCGAAAACTGCGATCCGCCGACGAAACATTAGACAACGGTCGGGGAGCCCAAGACAACAACAGCCGCTGCTCGGGGACGGTGAAGGGAGCCGGTATATGCCTTGCAAACCTGGCAGGGAGGAGAGTGGGGGATGGAAGATGGGGAGGTCGAAGGTGACGGTTCTTTTTCTTTTTTGGTTCGGCAACCCGGCTTCGCTAACTACCGTGCACGCGGGCTCTGGCCAAAGACTCGGTGGGGTAAGATGTGGGAGCGTGTTACCATCACCGAGAGGAAACACAAAAGCAACAAAAGCAGTCAGAACATCCCTCGAGGGTGTACCAGAGATGAGAGCGGCGGCGGAGGCCCATAGGAACGCCGTATAGATACTACTTACCTGGAATTGCGGTGATTATACGATGGGCTGCTCCAAGCTTTGTACCACGCGTAGAGTATACGTAGGAGTGCGTGGCGACCGGAGAGAAAGTGCCTCGAATCCTGAGGTTCACCCGCCTGCGCGGCCTCGTATATGAGACGGCGCGCACCGCTTGTGAAGATCCCAATCGGGTGGTCGTCGTCGTCGATAAATGCGCAGCGTCCGTCCTTCTTGCGAACTTTGACCTCCGGGCTCGATCGGCAGTCAATTGAAGCCTCCTGTGCCTTTCCCCCTGTTTTGACCTCTGCCTGTTTTGGAAACGGGCGCCGTCATAAACTTGATATCTGATGCGTGCTAACTGACGGCAGCGTCTTCGTGCGTATATGCTCCGCAGCGGAAGCAGAATATATATAATAGCCGTGATATATATATATATATATATATATATTACGAGGCTGTCGCGATAATTTAAGGCATCGGGTGATGGGGTGCAACGCGAAACGCAAAGTTGAATTTTTATTGGCGAACGCACTGGAAATGATTACCTTCCAGCGTGTTCGGGATGAGTGAAACGGATTTTTACGTTCACATTATATAGAAATGCGGTTCAACTTTCGGAACTTTTTAATTGCTTTTTGAGTCGAATTAAAGTGCTCGTCAAAACGAACTGTTGCCCGGTGGTAAATCAGCACGTCCCAAGAAGTGAAAACCAGGCGCGTAGCCAGGGGGGGGGCTGATGGGGCTTCAGCCCCCCCCGAAATTTTTTCGTGCCGGCATGCACCGCCGACCAAAACTACCACCGACGCTGGGAATAATAATAATAATAATAATAATAATAATAATAATTATTATTATTATTATTATTATTATTATTATTATTATTATTATTATTATTATTATTATTATTATTATTATTATTATTATTATTATTATTATTATTATTTATTTTCCACGAAAAGAATTACATGGTGGGGTTCTGGACAAAAAGTTGCACGCTGGCAACTTGACCAGCCCAAAAACCCATCAAAGGCAACAGAGGGCGTCGGGCGCTCACATGTGAGTAAACAGATGGGAAGGTGTCAATTTACAAAAACAGGAAGAAAAATAGGGAAAAAAAAACATAACATAGCACTATATTCAGTGCAGCATAAACTAAAGCAAATAAAGGGGGGAAAAGTCATAGAGTATTGCATATGAACAAACTCATTAAACAACAAGGATTACTTTGACTGAAAGTAGTTGTGCAGGCTGCATAAGGACAGAAGGTCTATTTCTCGTAAGGCGAGGTTATTGAGTAAAGTCGGAAGTGTATGTCGAAGCATTTGTTGACCATAATTCGTTCTTGAGTGCGGAATGTTCCATTGTTCAGGTGTCCTAGTGTCATAGGCTGCGACATGTTCGTGTAGGCGAGCTATGTTCAATCATTGTGAATTCTGTCTACAATGTCTTTTTCACGCTCGAAAGACAGTTTGGCACGAACATTCCGAACTCGGACTGGATTCTTGGCACCTGGGGTGGATTTCAGGGCACCTGGGGTCACGTAACGCAAGGAGCCCCATCCGAGCACAAACTTTCAAGGGCTTTTCGATAGCGAGCGGGCGCGTTGCGGCATGTCGCAGTGGCCGCGGAATCTATGGAGTGCATGGATTGCAATTCCGAAACTGTATGGGTGTAACGTTCTCATAAACTTTTGACGCGAAAGGTGCACTGACATTTCCAAAGGCGTGCTTTAAAAGATTTTCAATTCTAGAACTTTATGGGGTTAATGCTGTTATAAACTTGGACCAACATGCGTGCACTGGAGCCCTCGTACCCAAGCCGTTCCATAAATGGAAGCGCGCGCTCGCAATCTTCCACTCGCACGAAAATACTAAATATTACCGTGACTGTGAGCTAGCAGCTGATAATTTTCTCCAAACATTTTCAGGACGCGTGCCCAATGTGATCGATCAGCTGGACCAGGGCAGGCAAAGTAAAATTTGAGAAAACAGGAGAAAGGAAATGGCCTATTATTGAGGAAGTTCTTTTTGCGGGCTACAAGGTCTGGCTCTCGTTGGCCATAGGGACAGTGGTCCTATGGATTTAAGCATAGGCCCCGCTGAAAATACAGGTATTTTCAGAGCGCTTCTTCGCATGCGAGCTGATTGTGGAGATACATATCTGAAGAACCATTTGGAAAGTTGCCCCAGTAATGCCTCGTATTTAAGCCCAGATGCACAAAACCAAATTATAGAAATTTGGGGCGAAATTATCAAAGAAAGCCTAGTTGCAAAAGCGGGCTGCTTCTCCATACGTCCTGACGAAACGACGGACATCACTGGAATCGAACAGCCTGCTGTTTGTGCAATGTACCTAAACAAGGATGCCAACGACATCAAGGGAGTGTTTTTAGGTTTTAGCACCGAAATAGATGCCCCCTCCCTTTGCGATTGCAGGTTCTATGTAAATGTGTACAAACTGTTCCCGATTCTAGTCACCCTTCCAGTGACCACTGCCAGCGCAGAGAGAATATTTTTTAACAAGAGTTTACTAAAAAACTACTTGCGCTCTACGATGTCTGTGGAACGCATGGTTAGACTGGTGCTTCTATGCACCCACAGAGACGTCGGCATCAACGTGACCGAAGTCATTGACCGCTACGCTCAACTTCCCCACCGAGAGAAGTTTGTCCTTTAGATAGCGAAGCAGCAAAAATCAATGCAAATAAAAAGCTCTGTTCCTTCACGTCCATAATCTCGTAATTATGAAAACGTAGGACTGTTCGTTAGCTTTTAAAACCGCAGAAATTTTAGCCGTTTATTCTAGCAGTTAGCATCATGATCAAAATTATCATGCGAATACGAAAATTACGAGGACATCAATAACCAATGTTGACCGACCTTGCTCATTGAAAGCCCGGCCCACGCGGCGTTTGCCAAAAACACACTCGGATATTGGGTAGTAACTTGCCGCATCATCTGTGGCTTTCGTTTGTCCTTTTCTTTCCTTTTTAGCTACCTGCTTTTACTTCTTTTTTGAAACGAAGCAAAACCATCCTTTTATTTTGGGTGCAGAATAATTGTTGCCGCTGTGCAGGCAGTTAAATTACACATTTTCTTACTGATTTCTGCATTATTCCTCTATTATTCTACCTGTATGGTGCTGTCGCGACCGCTGCATGGCCCCAGTACATATCACGATTTCTGCGATCATAGTTTTGTTCTTGCCTAGATCATCTGTCTTTCTGTGCGCCAAGTTTACTATCTCTGACTCCGCAACGTGTTTATTTGTCTTGTTTGACGCATAATATACAGTGACGTTTGCTTAAATACGTAAATTTATTGGAGACTTAGACGTATATTTAAATATCTTGTTGCGAGGTGTTGTGTATACAAGCAGTGAACTTTGTTTCCAGCGACTCTTTTTTCCCCTTTAGCGAGTTGTATCTTCGCATTTGTATATTCCATTCTATCTTCGCATTTCTAATGTATATTTTGCAGAGCTCCTACTTTTATGTGACTTTCACAGATACGAAGATGAGAGGATTGCTCTTCGGACGGCTTTGGGGCACTTAGACGACAGGCCTTTTACGGAGGAAAAGATCTTGGGCGCGTGGCCTCGTGCGTCTGCTGTGTGCAGGGCTACAAAGGCGCTGCTGTGTTTTTTGAAGTGCGCAAGCCTGTATGACCGCTTGTGACGAAACTCAGCGATGAACGCTTAACTGTAAATGTGCAACGTGTGAACTTCTCTCTTGCTTCTCTTTCAATCCCTTCTCCCCCTTCCCCCGTGCAGGGTAGCCTACCGGGCTCAGCATGGTTAACCTCCCTGCCTTTCCCTTATGACTTCTCTCTCTCTCTCTCTCCTACTTTTCATTTCTACTCACTGTTGCGAGCATAATCTCGGCGTAATTACAATATACGACCGGTAACAGCTGCTCCTGCGCAATCTATTGCAACGAGGAACAGCGTCATTGAGGTTTTTTGCTGGCCGTTGCATATGTTCAAAAATGTAAACAAGGTTCTTGAATGACGAAGATTCATCAAAATATTTGTCCTCAACTTATTCATTTCATGGCCTTTACGTTCTTCATATCAGCTGTATACACTGCTTTGCTGGTTTCGAACTGATATAGTTCTAATGTCCGTGTGATGTTTTCTTATCTTATTAAATAGACAAAAAAAAAACGCGGCCGCATTGATATCAGTTATTTCTGCCAGAATTTTGAGGGCATCCGAATATATCCTTTTATGAAAAAATACATATTTTACTTGACAGTGCGTAGCGTTCAATAATTCGTTTGCAGCATCTAATATACAATGGCATTGGCAATGCAGTTATTATTCATGTATTTGATCCCTCGACAACTTCTATAAGGAGGAGGCCGCGCTTTAACCTGAGCCCCCCCCGAACAAAATTTCTGGCTACGCCACTGGTGAAAACTGAGCATTATCCGGGTTAAAATTTCACAGCAAGTCGCAAAACATTTAATTGCTTTTTTTACGTTACCAGGCTTGTAGGGTTCACGTTGTGCGCGCGCAGTATGAGAATCCGACCGTAACCAATACGAAGCGAGCAGTTAAAGCCGAGTTAATCATAAAAATTTCTTTGTGAACTTCGAGGACACGTATGAATATTCCATTCCCTTCGGCTTCCCATATCTGTTTCCGACGCTTCCCAGTCCTGCCAAAGTTTGAAAACACTTTTTTTTTAATTTTCTTTTCCATTACGATGGCTGTTTTTCGGGCGTTATCGCGTTCTCCCAACTCAGGCTTGCGGGGACGGCATTATCTCACGCTTAATAAGAAGAGCGTGCATTCCATAAGCGCTCGTATGAGCACACAGATGCGCAAGCAAGCAAGCAAGCAAGCAAGCAAGCAAGCAAGGAACGCAAGCAAACGTAGACGCAGCGTCGGTTTTGCGTTCGTTTAGAGCCACCGATGGGATTAAGGGACTCGTAACTTTGATCTTCTCCAGGTCTCTCTGCACTCATGGGATCAGGGAGTTAGGGAGTGAGAGCTGGGGGGGGGGGGGGGTACAGGGTAGGAAAGGAAGTGGAGAGGGAAGGACAGGCGTCATTAATGGGGATCGCCGCTCGTGCGTGGGAGGGGGGAGGGGGGGGGGGGCTGTACAACGCTGATGCGTCGCTCGGTTTGCTGTGCGCCTGAGCGCATATGAATATTCACGTGGAGCCGACGCATCTCGATAACTCGGCGCGTGTGTTCACTCGTTCGCGTCGCGTCATCCGCATTGCGCGGGGCGACGACTAAACGGCAAAACAGAGATAAGCTTCTTTTTATTTTCTTTATCTTAGATATACGCGCGCTCTTCTATTTGTGCATGCCGAGCTTCGCCCGAGGCTTAGCCGGAGCGAACGTACTCATTAGCCTGTTGTGCGATCCGCTCGGGCGTGCACTGGGCAAACAGCGTGTGCGCTTTTGCGCTCAAAGAAGAAGATACGAGCGCGTGCGGAGCCGTTAATGCGCACAACGACGCCGCATGTATACATATATATATATATATATATATATATATATATATATATATATATATATATACACGGCGGTGCGTTTTTACTGTGCTTGAGTGTTTGAGTAGTGTGTTTGAGGTTGTGGATACATACTATTTGGATACGGGAAAATTTTCGGTGCGTCTTCAGAAATGCGATGCGCCGACGTTCACGATTGCGGCTGTGGGGCCGGACGGATTAGAGCGACCAGTCCGGGTGGTAGGGAGTTGCGATAGAAACCAGAATATAAGATTGTACATTTATTCCCAATTTGGCAGACAAACCGTTTGATTTTCTCGTGTTTGTATTCTGACACGAGAAATTATTCAAATCAATCATGCAGTATACGGTAGCAGTCATAATGTGTATACTAACGCATCGTTGTTTTCTTGTCCAATAAAAAACAGTCACCGAGTAACTTCGTACGCAGCGCTGATGTGTACCTTGCGTACTCTTTTTTTTTTAACTTAGCTCGCGTAACGGTTGAGAGACTGAGTAGCAGACTATAAGTTATCATGCTGCGGCCTTCACAAGAAATATTCAGCAGACGTCGGCAATTCGCGCGTGTCTGAACTCGTTTGCTGTGACGACATGCAGTTGCTCTAACTATACAGCTTCCGACGCATCTTCCCCAGCCCCTACACTTCATGCAACACTTCTGCACTCCTGTACAAACACGTTGCACTTGACGTTATAAGAGAATGACAAAACGAAGCACGGCGCTAGGTAACAGACTGGACGGAGCAAATAATTTTTCCGAGCTGTGAGCGCTGCATCAGTAACATATTGCAGGTACGTTATACTCCGTTCGTTATACTTACTTGTCTAGAACAAACTGACTTGACTTCCAGCTTGTAGCGTATTTTTTTCCTTGTGAGCAAGACCTCAATTTGTTTTAGTTTCTTTTTAGTTTTTTTAGGTTTTTTTTTTAGTAATCGTTTTTAACATTCTTTAGGAATTATTGTGACCAGCAATAATTTTTTCCTCTCCGAAAACAGCAATCTACTATTTGTTCTTGTTTTACTTTAGTCTTTTCATCTCTCATGCTTGTTCCTTGCATTAGGAGAGTTTACTTTGTGATAGTTTGTGCATATTTCTAAAAGCAAGAACAGAGCAAAGAACGAGACAAGAAAGGGAAACAAACACAAAAGCTGTTTTTCTTGCCTGACACAACGCTGTCTTTAAAGTTGCCTTTACGCCATCTTCAGCTATTGTTTCCATTCCCCCCCCCCCCCCCCCTCCATTCCTAAAGTGAAGGCAGGTGTCGTGGTCTTTTCTGTGACAGTTGCGAGCATGCTTATTCTCTGATTTTCCTCTCTGTCCGTTGCCTATATGCTTGCATACCGAATAATAATATCAATTGCAACGAACGGATCACACCACGACGACCATACCACAGGAAGCATGGTCAGACGGACTGACGGATGGACGGACGGACTAAACCGTGTTTGGAGCTCGTATCCGCAGTAGCAGTGCAATAAAGGTATCGCATATGAAACCGCCTGAGGTTTAACTATCCACTCTTCTTCTTTATCAGGAACATCAGCCAACCTTTTCCCTGCTTCTTGTCTTCAAGTACATTCATGCAGTAGCGCACCCAGGATTTCTGCCAGGGGGCAGAGAAATATGTTCGAGTGGTCCGGTGCACTAGCAGCGCACCCCTCCCCGCCTCCCCCCCTCCCCCCTCCTACGTGTGCCCTGTTTCCCCGTTTTCCGTGAATAAAATTCAGTTGAAGTCCGGCGTTCGGTGTTGTCTTACTCTTCTCGTCCGTGTTTATTTGTGCGCTGGAACAATGTTTCATAATGCTTCCTCCTCCTCTTCCTTTTTTTTTTCAGTGGAAAAATGATAAAACCACGTGATGCATCCACCCCAAAAAAGAGGAACCGACCTCCTGGTTCCGACTGCGTTACGAGACTGCACACGGGATGCATCGTACTGCGCCATACGAAACATTGGCGTTATTCGCTCCACGGCATGATACCTGTGCGCCAATGCACGCAGGTATCATACCAATTCGCACCGTATACGTATGCCAATTCGCACCGAGCATAGTCAAAGGTCAGGAGAGAATAAGAAAAGCGTCGCAGCGTGTAGTTAGGCCAACGTCACCGGCCAACTTATAAATACGTACAAGCACGTATACTGCAAAACCGCATGTACAGTACATTGTGAAGTGTGTCTTTCACGGTGCTCTCGCGCTTTCGTAATGCGGTGAAGCTCTAACACGAAATAAATAAATAAAATACGCATGCCATAACTACATTCTTTTCTCAAAGCGTGCCCTCAAGGCTTATGTAAAACCACGCAGAGTTCCTCGAAAACGACGCCATGGAAAGAAGAAAAATAGCGTAGGCACGCCATCGCGCGATTTTCCTTTCCAGCGAACCGTGTTACGAAGTCGATGTAGTGGGCGGCTAACACCGGGCTCTGGTTCAGGCGCTGAATCTATGACTAAGCTAGCACGGCTCTTGTTAGCAGATCGTATAAGTTCCTCTCGCGTTTGCTACGGGCGTAGTGATAAGGGAGATCATAGTTGGTCTGGGTTCAGGCTGGCTTTCGTAACTGTCCCAACTCTTTTTCAAACAAGTGACTCCTTTGAGCGTTTGCGTTGGCCAGCAGGCGCCTTGCGAAATTGGCGCCTGTTGCGACATTTGAGTGTGATAGCGCCGTTAACTATGTGTTTGCTGCAGTAACAGAAAGTTTTGTCCGAAGTTACTAAACCGTGATCTAAAGGTTGGAGCTGTCCTGAAGCACTATATAGGAGTGGTGGTGATTACGAGTTTCGGACTGACATCTGACATTCTCTAGGCTGCTAACTGTATACTGTTGTTGGTCCACTATCAGAACAGAAAGTTCTAGGCCAGGGCTACCGAAGTAACTCCACCCACATAACTGTTCGTAGGTTTTAGAAGCGCACACGTTAGACAGTAGGGATAACAAGAAACGAGAACAAACTAGCCTAGCAACACGATACTATATTTGAGAACTCCTGGACTGTGTACGCGGTTCACTTATCTTGTACTTATCTCTCGATTTCCCTTTCTATCCCCATACCACTCCCCCAATGCAGGCTTGCCAGCCATAACTGCCTCTGGCTAACCTCCTTGCTCTCTGTACATCCTCTCTCTCTCTCTCTCTCTCTCTCTCTCTCTTGAAGGTCGCTTTGCGTTGAGTTTTCTTCGGTGTATCCTCATGTGTGTCCAAATACTGTCCAAGTTGCAGTTAAATAAACTCTTATGTGTGTGTTTTGATCGGGAACCGGAGTGCGGAGTAGGAGGGGGGAAGGGACGTTAAGTTCGTTTCGTATCTTGAGGCAGCCTGGCAGTTTTAAACTGTTGCTACGAAGCTCCGCATAACGGTACGTACTGTCCGATTTTGCACTTAGTTCCACGTCATCATGTCGTAATTATTATTCTGCCGTCGCGCCAGCATCGACAACGACCACAGTTCCGTAGGCAAACGAACCGAACGCACTTACGAGAAATTGCGCACATATATATTTTACAATGGGGGTGTTCGCCTAGCAGCACTTGGTGTAGCTTTGCAGTGGTCGGCCGAAACAAGTCAGTCGGTGCGATGGCGAAGTTGTTGTTGTTGTTGTTGTTGACCTGAGTGGTTGTGGCGCATACCCACAGTGGGGGATTGGCCATGAATCGGGTGGTTATATTCGGTGTACAAAAACAAGCTTGCTTGCTTGCTTTGCTTGCTTTGCTTTGCTTTGCTTTGCTTTGCTTTGCTTCTTTGCTTTGCTTCTTTGCTTGCTTCTTTGCTTTGCTTTGCTTTGCTTTGCTTTGCTTGCCATGCCATGCCATGCCATGCCATGCCATGCCATGGCGCATACCCACCACGGGGGATTGGCCAAGAAGCCGGCGGTTAAACAGGTGGGTTGAAATTATGCAATGAAACTAACTAATAAATTTCAATCAGTTTAATTGGAATTTTCGAAATTAATAAATAATCAATCAGTAAATTAACGTAAATTGGAATTTTGTAAAATAATAATAAACAATATGTCAGTAAATTAACTTGGTATTCTCCTTGTGTCACCGAGGAACTCGCATACGGCCCTGCATACGTTCCTGTGGCTAAAACCCAGTGCATATGCCCCGAAAGATAGAATATTTTCACTGTTTATAGCGATGCCTAATTGGGGTGGAATACGGCATCGTAATTTTGTAATTGAGATTTCCAATTTACGTGTGGGACACCATTGATTATCCCAAAGGTAAAACAAATGCTTTAAGTCTGTGATTTGGAATGTCTGTTTTGCAGAGTAATTTAAGAGACATAGTTTTCTAAACCTAGCCGCGGTGATATAAGCAGAAGTCGGCAGAACATGCATGACTGGTCCCTGTAGGGATGTACGTGCGAGTGCGTCAGCCATTTAATTTAAAAACAAACCATGGTGACCTGGTACCCATATTAAGCGCACGAGACGTAAGGTCATAGGGATTAATCTTTCTAGTTCGTTCAAAGCTGTATTGTCTGAGGATGAGGTGAGTGCTGTGCACACTAACAACGAATCAGTTACTATTACAGCTGTCGAAGAATTTCCAGGAAGTTTACGAAGAGCTAATATAATTGCTAATAATGCTGCCTGAAATATAGGTGTAAAATCAGGCAGTCGCATTGAATAAGAACAGGATAGCGCCTCAGAAAAAATACCTACACCCGCTATCTCGTCACACACAAACGCTTGCGAGCAAGCGCTTCTCGTCACCTTCTTCTTCCACGAGCACCGTGGCCAGTGCCTTGAAATGTTCGACATATGAAATTTGGGGGTATGCTTATGCTACTTAGACAACTCTAGTGAAGTTCCTGCATATTGTTTTTCTTATTTTTTTTTATTATGAGCTATTCGGCAGGACAGCAGCCACGGTCAAGGAAGCCCAGAAGGGTTCGCGAAGAAAAGCTTCGCCGTAATAAACGACTGAATCGTGAAGAACACACCACACGCTCGCAAATATTGCTGCGTATACAATAAATACGAATGCCTGGTAGCTGTAACGCAGTCTGTGTCACATGCGTGGCAGGAAAGTTTGTACATGATATCGCCGTAACTGTTCTGTAAAAGCGCATCAATAGAATGAAGCTTCCGCTTGCTTGGGCTGTGAGCTAGCAAGGCGTTGCTTCCAGATGCATTCGTAACTGTCTCGGGTGACTTGTGATGTGGCTCTGCCTCTGCATGAGGCCTTGATTTGCGCCGGCGAACACTGTGGCCAGCACCTGAGTAGCAGACATAACTGCAGCACTTCTTTTTTTTTTTTGGACTACAGCTGGAACAAAACGTCACCGCAAGTTTCAAGCTTCGCCAAATGTTCTCACGAGTGAGTCGGCGTGACTGATGCCTGCCGTCAAAGCGTGACGCAATCAGATCCCAAACAGCCGCATTGCACATGTTGTCTGCCTCTCCCGTCGTGAATTTAGACTCGTCGCGTCAGTTGCATCCGCGTCGGTGGGCGTCGTTTAGAACACCGAAGACGAGAACTGCAAGGGACCCAGACAATATGACAGTGAGCCCATGGAAAAGAGCTCGGCTTGGGCACCTCTGTCACCGGTCGGCCGCATATGGCGCCAGGTTTTGGGCAGCGCGCACTCCTTTGTTCGCCGGGCGGACACAAAAAAGCGTAACCCGAGCGACCAACACGCATCAAGCCCACATACCCCCACGATTGCGTGTTGTCGTATGCAGTCGCCGTCGTCCTATAGCGTGCGCTATGCGCACGGGGATGTATGTAAGGCAGCCCTCGGAGCGCGCCAGTCCGCCGCCTATACAAGGGCACCGATGGAGCTGGCGTTTGGGTTCGCGCTATCCGATTACTCGCGGCGCACTCAGTGGCGAGGACGTGGGAGTAGACACAACAATAGCCGAGCTCCGGCGGTGTCGGGAACGCGCGCTGCGTCCTCGTCGTCGCGGACGACGAGCAACCGAAACGAAGCGCTTACGGGTCTTTCTCAGTCGCGCCGTGCAGTGTTGTGGAAGGCGCGGAGAGCGCTGAGGCGCACCGAAAAGAAGTGCGATACCGCTTAAAATGTAGCGCTTAGTTTCGACCGCGTGTGTAGTGCATTACTAGGGTTCTCACAATTTCGCAGCCTCAATTTTCTTTTTTCGGGAAGGGGACATGTCGCGCATAATCATGGCTATATAATTTAACATATTTTTCGTACTTCTCTCTTTTTTTTTCTTTGTTGCGAAACATTTTAGTCTCTTTTACGCACTTTGAATCTATCTATATATCATAATCATCATCATCAGCCTATATTTATGTCCACTGAAGGCCTGCAGTGGTGGCGTGGAGCAGAGGTAGAACACCCGTCTTCTAATCTATCTATCTATCTATCTATCTATCTATCTATCTATCTATATATATATATATATATATATATATATATATATACTTAGCAGTGCTGCGGGCAGCTGTGGAGACAAAAAAAAAACATTAAAATGTGTGGGGAATGTCGATGACCATTCCTACAGCGGCATTTTTTTTTTTAGCTAGCTACGTTAAGTGCAATGGTACAAATGCTGTAAGAGCACAGTTACGAGCACTCGTTAAACGGATCCACCTATCCCGCAATGCCACTTGCGACGTCGTCTGCTGCTCGAGCACAGACGACGCGACCGCCGTTGCTCTAACCGCGGATGAACACGACGCATAGCGATACGCCGGCCGTATACCAATGTGGCGTGAGCCCCAACTTTCGCAAGCCTGCACGGATTTCAGCCGCCGAAGAGCAGAGACTGCTATTCTGGCAGTGCCCGAATGCAATGGCGCGCCATCGCTCTCTCGCTCGCCTCTCGCATACCAACACAGCACGGCGGAGGACTTCGCGGTGCGACGCGAATCGCCAGGCCTACCATGGTGCCCGCCTTGTAGTATACATGCATGCCTGTCCGCATGCTCGGCCTATGTTGCGACGCGCTCACCGCAACAAACACGGCGTAGAGACGCAGCGCCGAGAACGCTGTACACAGCTCGCAAGCGTGATAGGACGCGCGGCCGGGACAAACGCGTGCGGTCTCTATTCCTGGAAATGCGTGCGAGGCCGCGGCGACTGATGGAGCGCGGCGAGGAAGCTGGCTCAAACCCTCTCGGGAGAGTTAGTTGGTTGTGCCGTCTCGCTCACAAAGCGCGCGCTTTGTTTGGAGTGCGATGGCTCCGCGAAGCGTCCCCATTGTTCTTGCGTGGTGGAAGGATTTGAGGGAGAAAGTACAGTTGGCTGAACGTCACGGCTTCGGCGGACAACGCGACAATACGCGCGACGCGGCGTATACGCGTCCACTCGAGGAGGCCGCTGCATCACTGCTGCGTGTGCGAGTGATCAAAAGAAGGAAATGACGTCTTAATTCTGCAATAACAAACAAAACTATACCCGAGTGTGGGCGCTGTCTGCGAGGGCGAACTGCCGTAGCGCGCAGCGAAGCCTTTCTTGGGAGACGACTGCGGGCGATGTCGTAGCTAATTTAGCCACGAGACGCATCCTCTGGGGCGTATTTGTTCACTCTATTTAACGAGGTATAGACAGGACGCTGGACTAGGAAGGTGTGTGCGAGTCAAGTTGAGCTCATTCGAGCGAGTTCGATGTGTTTGCGGCGGCTCACAGACGCGCCGACTCGTGCACGCGAGAACCCTAGCAGGGATGTGGCATTTGCGTATGTAAACAGAAGGGATATCGCTTGTGGTTCCTCAACAAAGCGCCCACCAAGGCCTTCGAAGGACGTTTGAAGTTTGTTTATTTATTCATGTTGCTGTGCAATTTTTTTTATTGTAGCGGCTGCACATTTTGAAACAGTGGTACTGATAGCTTGGCGAGTTTATTATACTGATTCATTATAACTGCGAAACAGCATGGGGACTAAGAAAGAACAGACGACGCAGGCGCAACGGGCCGATGATTGTGTCATCTGTTCTTTCTTAGTCCCCGTGTTGTTGCGCAATAATATTAAAACAGTGCACTCTCAAAGAAATCGAGTTGGAATACAATTAGCAAAGTTCAGAAGAACGTATGAAGAGTCCTTCGTGGTGTCTTACTCGTTATTAAAGAGTTTTAGGTGCCATGGCGGGTAGCGGACATGACATGCTGGCGCATACTGGATACTTGCATCGCTAAAAAGAATGAAAGTGGGATGTACTATCGACCCAAAGAGTTTACGGACCACGGGATCTCAGAAAACGCTAAATATCCGAGCAGCCTTTAAAAGTAGCCAGTAAAACCATACATCACGATGTCGTTCGCATATACCAATAGAAACTGGAAATGGGAATACCAGGCTGGGGCGTTTTGAGGCTGCGGAGATATTCAGCTTTTTGTCAGATCCCTCGGTCCGTAAACCTTTTTGGTCGATAGTACATATTCAGTACAACAACTCACACCAACTCGCCCAACAACGCGTACTAATTAGAGTGAGCCTCTGAGCTAGTTTTTGCATGATGCTCACTGGTGGAAACGATCAACTGCTTGCACATCAAAGCCTGTGTTATGCAGCCCAACGTTGCTCGACAGTTACTGTCCTCTTACGGCGCAATAGCAGGCAGTGTACATGCACATGCAGTTCAGGCAAAGCAACTCTGCAGAGCAAACCCCGATACCGCTCTGTAGGAGTGACGGATCAGCTCTTGTTTGTTGATCTGCGTGACGCTCACGTACAGCGTACCGTAAAGACCGACTCAGAACGCCAGTACGGGACCTATTCGCATTTATGACCCCATGTGCGAGTGAAGCATGCCATGTGGTCTTGAAAGGCGTGATTGGGTATGTTTAAACGGTATTCGGCTAAATATTGTCATTACGAAATACTTCTTATGTAAATTAAAATTAAAAAAACTCTGCTGTGTCCTGCGTGGAACGTACCGGAAGACATCGCCCACCTGTTCTATTTTTGCGGCATATTTGCATTAGAAAATATCGTCCTAAGGTACGCGGTGAACATCAGACTATCGTGCCTTGAACTACATGCACGTGTTTGGGCCGTGGTCTTTAGCGCTGCCTGTGCGTCTGCGCAACAAAGACATTTATAAACTTTTTGATAGGGAATGGTCTCAACGAGATGTCTTAATTAGATTGCATGTTGTGTGTTGGGATATGTTTTGTGTATGCCGTGTGTTTGTGACGTGCGCTACGCGTGTAATCTTATTTCTCATCGTTCCCGTCTGGATTATCGTGCTAGATATTCCGCGAGGCAAGCCTTTCTAGGATTCATGAAAGCGTCCTCTCTCCCTTCTCTCCCGGTTGGTCGGTCGGTCGGTGGGTCCTTATGGGCTTAATTTATAGTTAACTACTCACATGGCCTCATCTGTGCTATTGTGTGATTATATAACTAACGATGCTTTCTGAAAAGAAAATAAACTGTTGAAAGTCAGCGCTCCGTTCTCTCTTCTGTCTGCTCTGGTGTGCTTGCGCTGTTAATCGAACTTTAAAGAATGAAATGCTCCTTAACCCTTCCCAAACCCGAGCCTTACGCGAACGCTGTAGAACCTGGATACAGGGTCACCGCTTTGTCGCAACACCTCACAGGCGACTCCCGGACACACAGGGACGCGTTCCTTGCGCGTCAGCGCACCGACCACCGAACCGGTGACAGCGCGGGGCGCGCCCGGCGCGCTGGTCGACTGTCACCGGCTGTTTGCGACGCGTATTGAGTGGCGTAAGTAGCGCGTGACGGCCGTCAAACGCGGTATTTCGGGACAGCACCCGACTTGTTCGAGGACATCCGGCACACGCCTTTTAGCGCCTACGGTTTGCGCGGGCCAAGGCAGCTGTCGCGACGACCACTGTCGCTGCATGCATGACGACCAACTGTGCGCACGGACCAGTAGAGACACACAAGTTTGACAAGGCTTGTTTCGCAACCTCACGTACGTCGGTCTCTTCGAAACAAAATCGCGAACCTATGTCCTCGACCCTCTTTTGCAACGATTTTATGCTTATGAGACGTTACTTTTTTATTTTTTTATTTTTGATGGCAGCCTCTATGTTGTGAGATAGCAGACGAGACTTTATTGGCCCCCCCCAGTTGCCTGCTCAAAAATTCACGATACTAAATAACGCCTGTGGTTTCTGGAAGGATGTTCCGCATCCGGCCGCCAGGGCTGTGAGTGGCGCTGGCAAACACACCCTGCGGTTAGATGCAGCACACATATACAAACACCCAAAGACGTTGGACGGCCGCCGCGGCGGTAGCTCAGCGGTAGCGCACCGCACGCATAAAGCGGAGGTTGCGGGTTCGGCTCCCACATCCGAAGTGCTTGCTGTCTTTTCGTCCCCTTTCAATTCCGTTTTCCTGATTATTTCTACATTTAAATTAAAAAGAACAGTTCATTCCGCTATGCTATACTAGAATAATTATATGCTTATACTCCTACACTAGAATCGTTAATTACCCTACCTAGCTTCATTGACACTCCGGAACAAAAAGTAGGGACTTTTGGTGTCACTTATTCTTATCAGACATTATTTGAACGTAGTATCCCGGCTGCAATCTCTACATGTCAGTGGCATAAGGTATGGGGATTAGCACCGTTATACCTATACAATGCATCATCCTGGAAACGACAACGTTTGGCAGTTAGTATACGTTTACGGCTTCCTCTCTGAAAACGATTAAGCACTCCACAATCATTAATCGTACGCCTAATGGTTGTGTGTTGCGAGTACACCATTTAGTCAACGCACACGATTTACAGCGCGTGCGCGGAGTAAGCGCTACAGCCGCCGATAAAAGCACCAAGTGAGCCCGGGTGAACTGCCAGTGCGTACAGCGGTCGATCATTGTATTAGAGTTCCGAAATGGTCATTATAGATTCTGTGCTTGAAAGTTGTGCGCCCTGATGCGCAGTACTTGCGATGCCGCAATTCTAAACACTGTTAGGCACGCGATGAAAGTACAGGTGAAGGAAAGAAGAAGATTCACAACGGCTGGTCTCCTGCTGCTGTAGTGCTCTAATTTTTTTTTTCTTTTTTGGGGGGGCCCACTCGCTCACCGATTTTTTTCTTTTGTGTAGGAAAGACCAGCGTACAAAATGGAATTTTTGTTTTCTTTCTTAACGACGATTTATTATCTTAGAAAAAGAAGGCTATAAACACCGCTTCGATTGCTTGAATTAGATGTGTCTGTTGCTAATATGTATACTTGCATGTAATGCACAGTGACGGAAAGGTTTGCGCTGCCATCCAGGATTTTCTCGTATGGTTACTGCGATATAAACTCGAAATAGGGAGCTTAATCTTTCCTTTTCTTCCTGCCAAACTTAGTTTTATTTCTTTCATTTTAGTGTTTTTATTTAGTCCCTTATTTTCATAAATACATGCCCTCCAATGTATTTCTTTTGATCCTAACCTACCTACTGTCAACTTTTAATTATATTGTATTCCATTTTATTTAACCTATTTCGAACTTCCTGGTTTTCGGCCAATCCTCCAGAGTGGATCTGTGCTACTAACTCATAGGGCTCCAGATCTAGCACATCTACCCGCCCATCGTACATTGCTAGGACGGGCTACGCAATTTAATTAATTATTTTTTTCTTATTTTGTGCGTCATCACTGTACCTTCAAACTTCGAGATCGTGTTTTCGTTTTATCAGTCTCTTCTTATCTTATTTTTATTATTTTTAAAATTTTTCTCATTTAGCTCTACAGGTACTTCACAGCTTCCGACAAACGGAACATTGCTAAGTGGAAGTTACATATTTTGAACAAAGCGCTGTGAAAACTTAACCCAGTAAAAACTTAAGTAAGATACTCTTCATTTGTAAAAAGTACGTATGCATATAGCGCATTCGGAAATGACCGCTGTTCAATGGCTGAAGTACTTTAATCAGCGACAACTAGCCAAAGAGACACCTATAGTGCCAAGTAAAACATCCGGGCCTTTTTCTAAATGTTGCAGCACTATGAATGGTCGTTACATCGTCAGAAAGATTATTCCATAATCATGTGGCCCTAACCTTATGAGTGTTTATCGCACTGATTTGACAGAATGTCAGGGCCGTTGAAATTTTGTTATTGTTGAAAAAACAAATTTCAAAACAAAAAAGAAAAAAATAGTTCTTGGTGGTGGTGGGTGTGTGGGGTGGGAGCGCGCGCGTGTTTTCCGTTTTCCACTAGACCGCACACGAAGTACGCCGTCATAAAGCTAAACGCGAACAAGCAGATAAGGCAATACGTTTGCGTTGCCGCGTATAACAGACGGACAGCCAAACAGATAGATAGATAGATAGATAGATAGATAGATAGATAGATAGATAGATAGATAGATAGATAGATAGATAGATAGATAGATAGATAGATAGATAGATAGATAGATAGATAGATAGATAGATAGATAGATAGATAGATAGATAGATAGATAGATAGATAGATAGATAGATAGATAGATAGATAGATAGATAGATAGATAGATAGATAGATAGATAGATAGATAGATAGATAGATAGATAGATAGATAGATAGATAGATAATTGATGCGACTTGATGTGAAAGCTAGCGAATACGCGCGGGACTAACGGGAAAAACAGTGTGGAAACTTTCTGTGGGCTCCCACGAAAACGCGGAAGCATTTCGAAGCACCCAGGTGACATTTCAGCTGACGCGTCTCGTTTTGACGTCCGCCTGGCTCTTCTTCCAACCGTGGGACGAGGAGGCGGCCAGCGATTGTTCCGCAAAGAGAAGGGACCTTTAACGACGACTACGTCGCCAAAGTACGGCAACGGCAAGCGCGCGCTCTCGGGCAGCGTCACACGAAGCCCGCAATCAGCGTTGCAACCGTACACCTTTCTTGCTGTCTCGTACACCGCAGCGACTCCTCTACGTCGCGCTGCGTCACCCCTAATGAAGTCCCATTGTTCCAGGGCTGTTTCGAGCCACTGTGGCTCGCCGAACGGTTCTTGCTCCGCGGGCGGTGTCCCAAGGGAAGGCTACACGCCGAGAACTGAGATGTGAGCCGGTCGAGCTTAGTAGGGGCGGTTGTCAGCATGCTGCACTATTTCGCCTTCGCTGATGTACAAACATTCATTAGGTACAGTATCTGCAAAGCCGGGCTTTGAACACACTTGAGCACGCACCATAAAGTCCCTATACCACTCCCGCCCTATTCGGGCTCTTGAAAGTAACGGAAGGGTCAAGCAGCACAAAATACGCGCGCTGATTGCAACTGCCGTCCTTTATTGCGGTGCGCAATAAGTAAGTTCGTAAAACACATATCATTCTGATGACAGGTTGCGATGGAAAGAAAGAATAACAGAAACAGAATGATTGTGGATACGAAGAGACACTATGTTTATTGCGATAGCAATTCGAGGGACACTTAAGCTAAATTCCCGCCGTCGCCGTGATATTCCGTATAAAGTCATAGTGCGATAAGATCCTATTGCGCCCCATGACGCCATATGCTGTAGCTGCGAAAGAAAGCTTGAAAGCGCTGTACGTCGCGTTATATCTGAGAGAGATTGAGCCCTGGTGTCCTATATTTAGGACACGTAGATCATGGCGTGCTGGGGGCTATACGCAAATAAGAGGCAAAAGTTCCCGATATATATACACTCCTAACTATCTCAGAAGCAACACACAAAATTATGATTGCTACCGAGACAATAGGTATTGAGTAAAATATTATCAAAAGACGTGGATACTGCTGCAGTCGTGTTTATTGCCTTCCGCCATTTTGATTCCACCTCTAGGGTTTTCTGAGGAAGACAAGGATGAAGAAACTGTCGCCTATGCTGGCGGAGGTGCGTGGAGAATAGCTCAAATTATTTTTTGAGTTTGCGAATCATTTGCGTAACGATTAAGAACAATTTCTTTTCGTGTCCTTTTTATAGGACGCCAGGGCCTAAAGGGCTAAGGCAAAGGGGTGGCTGGCCGGGCCGGGTGGGTAACGTAGATTATTTCCGGGTCTCGCCATAACACTTTTGGTCGGGCTTGGGAGGGCCGCCCAACGTCAAAATCGGCGCGTGCAGTGCTCTAGTCGGAACCAGGCGTTACGGTGCAGTGCCACAAAGATACCACTATTTATAACCTCTGTAGTTTCTCTGGTTATTTACATAAATTATTTTCTATGCTTCTCAGAGTCTTAATGTTTCGCAAAAAGTATATATTCGGGGAAATGCAGCTATACCTCGCGCGTATGCCTTTTGTCGCGGCGCCTTTAGTATACGTATGAGACAAACGGGTATCGTCGTTACTAGAAAATAAAATTAATGTCAGCCGGCCGCCACTGGAAGCCGCCGGCTGGCCTTTGAATATTGCTTCTCTTCCTTTAATGCGAAATAATTAAATGTCCCATGAGGACGAAACGCCGGGGTGGTCCGCAACGAGTTGTACCAAATCTTTCTGACGTCGTCGGCGTTTTGTATGACGTCAGTTGTAATACAGAAGATAGTAAATGGTGTAACAACGTTAATTACTAGTAATTATGGCTAACTAATGTGAGTTAAAGTGAATTAAGGTGAATTCGAGTGAAGTAAAGTGAAAAAAGAACAAGTTAAGGAAGGCGACTTAAGGTGTAGTGAAGTGCGTGAATTTTAATTAAAGTGAATGAAGGTGAAGTGGATTAAGATGGATTAAACTGGATTAAGGTAGAATATGGTTGGTACAAATTAGAGCAATGTCGATTAAGGTGCATTAAGGTGGATTAAGGTGGATTAAGGTAGGCACAATTAAGAGCTAGGTGAATTAAGGTGGATCAAAGTTGGTACAAATTAGAGCAATATTGTTTAAAGTGGATTAATATGGATTAAGGTCGATTAAGGTTGGTACAAATTAGAGCAAGGTGGATTAAGGTAGAGTTGTGAAGGACACGTCACAATGTCTGACGTCACGTATCATGGACATAACCAATTAATTAGAGAAGTTAATGCTTTCACATTCAAATCACGGACGTAAGGATGCTTACAAGTGACTGTCAACTTTTTTCCCCTTCTATGCCAAGCACTGCAATTTAACCATCGTTTTATTTTTTATTTATTTTTTTATTTTTTGCATCACATCGGCTTCCTATGGACTTGGCGCGCCTATTTCGCGAAGCGAAGACACACAAGCCCGCCATGACATGACAAAGCACGCCGCGCTGTAAGCACGGGAAGCTGCGCTAATCTGCATATGCATATGAGCCTATATACATTAGCGCTTGGCGCTATAAGGCAGATGACAGAAATCCCAGGTGTTGATGTGCTGTTGCTAGAACGCCAAAACCCTCTCCACATTTTTGTCGAGCGCATCGCCCGTTATCGCCACCAGGGATGGTAGCGCCACCACGGTAGTGCCGCAATCTGGACCCGGAGCGTATCCTGGCCACGGCTGGCGCGTTGCAACTCTCCCTGACGGCGATAGTGCACATCGGTCTTTATTACCCGCTTGCTTGCCATAACTATCCGAAATGCTAGATAGGGAAGGATGAAGTGTAATCAACAACGGGAAATACCGCACCAACTTAAGGCTTGCAGGTGACGTTGTCCAGTTACGCGACGCTGTCGAGGTGGCTTACAATCCATGATCGAGGGCCTGAACCTGTCAAATCTCGGGGTAAGTTCGAAGATTACTGCAGGAAACTAAAGTAACGTTCAGTAGACTGACTAAGGATTCGTGATCGGTAGTCAGCCTCTGAAAGCTAGGAAGGAGTGTACGTTGTGTCTACGCCAATTCGTTATGGAACAGATATCGTTAGAACAATATCTCCAGAAGAAAACAAGTTTATTTTAGCGCGCATGGGGCATTCTCAGGTCATTAAGGGTAGCTTACTGGTGTCTATGAATATAAATCCTTCTAGTGAAAACATGTAGGGCAGAAACTGGTAGGACAACAAAAACATTTGATTATGAGCCAAGAACCGCGCAGTGAGGGATGAAAAGGAAAAATTATTGGCCCAACGTTAAAAATGAGGAAGACGGCAGTATAGATGAGAGAGGAAGCGCAGGTGGTTTGTATTGTAGTTGAGATTAAGGGAAGAAAGTGGGGTTGGACACGTCACACAAGTAGTGGGGTGGCGGGGATATAACCGGTGGCCTATTAGAGCCACAGATGTGGAGCGAAGAGAAAGCAAACGCACCCAAGTTCGGTTGAGGGTTTGGGGGTGTTATGAAATTAGGAAATTCGCAAACATAGAATAGATTCGGATGACGCGAGGCAAGGGCAGTCGAATATTTGATTTGATTTGATTTGCTTTATTTGTCTTTCCAAGAAAGAAAGGAGCAGTCACTAAGAGCTACTGCAATGAGTAGCTTGACGGGGTGACAGCTGAGAGAAAGGGGCTTCGTCCTACAGCGGATATAAAATGGTTCTAAAAGTGATGATAGTTGTGATGACAATATTTGTTTCAATTACTACTATTCCTCAGCATGACTCGCGTTAGTTTAATTATCGAATCATTGTCAGGTGCATTACCTTTACGCTGTAAAATTCACTTATCCTCCTCAGAATTTTTCACTTTAACCATTCAGTTACGACCAGATTCAGAAAGCACGCGTGTCGCTTGAAATATCTATTTAATGGCGATGAAGTTGGTATTGTATGTGCACTTGAGATCAATGTGCGCGTGTGTTTTCCCTATTTCTGGTTGCATGCGTACACGTGCGTACTTGCTCACGTTCATTTTTTCATTTTTTTTTCATTTGGGTAATGTATATATATATATATATATATATATATATATATATATATAGTTAGCTTAGTGCTTGCGTCGTCACAATAAAATGCCAAACATTGACACTAGCAAGCTATAGGGTGTAATCAGGTAAAGACTGGCTGGCCTTTGAAGTAACTTCAAGGATAACCGACACGCACTATACTCGGGTTCCCTCACGCTAACATCGAGTAACGCAGCACGCCGTGGAAAATAACTGTACTTAGATTGAGTGAAACAACTGTTTGCCGCGTGCGATGCGGGTATAGGTAGTGCGATGAGTTCGGAAGTGAGCCGCTCATTGAATAATTAACCAAGAGAATCACAAAACTAGTCTGTGACTGCTGCTGCGAAGTTTAGATATATAGGACAGTCTAACCACTGTCTGCGCAGCATTGTTGATTAGCCAACTTTCATGAAAGCCGCGGCACTTTTGGCATTCATTAGCTGCGCTACGTTAACCTGCGACGTTGAGGCCGCGTGTATGCTAACTAAGCCCCCAATGAAACATTCATGGTAGGGAGAAAGAATGCCAACGCGCGGGCCGGCATTGCGTCATTGTCTGGTGCAGTTCTCTATAGCGCTCACGGTATGAATCGATCGCAGTATAGGCGAAAGCCAAGGCTTGCCGCTCGCTCGCAATTGATATATCATGCATGCATGCTAGGCAAGCAATGAAGAGCTCGCACACGCGCCCACGCGTATGTGACTCGGCGGGCGTGATTCAGCACATCACCGCCGCATATATGTATATGCCGGATGTTTCAGCGCATTTTTTTTAATTATTTATTGTCTGTGGCAGATAACACAATTCTAGTCCATGAGCTGCAGTCTACTCGAAGAAGGCGGACATTACTTGCACAAAAAACAGAAATGTATAATCGACGAATTAACAAAAATTTATTAATTAGGTTTCTAACTAATTACCTTATGGCACATATTGCTAGTTACAAATTCTAGCCAGGGAGTTCGCAAAGCGGATCCACTTAGAACTAGTTTCGAGATATTAATTCCCCAACTTTGCGGAGGAATGCATAGGCGCTCCAGTTACTTTTGTGCTTCAATGTATAATACGACGTTTTGTTAAGAAAGTAAGTGGAACAACAGTGCATTCTTATACCACAAGTTTGGCGGCGCATATCTCGTAAATGGTGTCATCCGCACAATTATTTTCAAGTGGATATTGCCTTTAGTTTCACCCGCTGCAATTTGTACATTGCAATAATTAAGTGCCATAAGGTAATTCGTAAAAACCTAATTAGGGAATATTTTTAATTATTCGTTTGTGCATTTCAATAATTTTCCGCAAGTGATGTCAACCTCTTCGAGGGGACCGGCTCATGGACTAGAATTGTGTTATCTTCCACAGGCAATTTTTAGAAAATTCTGAACATGTTCGCTGAAATACCCTGTATAACACCTCGCGTATAATTTCATGCAACAGCGTGCGCGCCAGGTATGTGGAATAGCTGCTCATATGGTAGCACATATATGTATATCGCCGAGAGCTTAGTGAGGCCTTCCGACATGAACAGTAAAATACACTTAAGCAAATAAGTTCGGCGTCGCGTGGAGGCAGATTTGTAGCTTTGTGTACGTCGCTCTCCGACCGGATATGTTAATTTAACTGTTGCATAAATTACCGTTAACGTACTATACACGGGCGCTCGTACACAATTTCGAGTTTCATGGTAAAAAAGGGCAATTCTTAAGCTTTAACATATTGCCACAATCAGTTGTCATATTATTATTATTATTATTATTATTATTATTATTATTATTATTATTATTATTATTATTATTATTATTATTACAATGATTACTACTATTATTATTGATTTGAAAACATACATTTGACAGGAAATATATATACATTTGAGCAGGCTGGCAACTGCCACCGGAAGGGGCACAACGCCTGCCTACTCTTTAGAAAGGAGAAGATAGAAACATAGAAATGAACATAGTTATAGGTACGGAAGAGACAGATTTTAGCTGTGCCCTTTTAACGCACGGGAAAGCGCCTGACCGTACTTTTCGGCACAATACAGCTGTGAATTACCGTGTTACCGTATAAAGCATATGCAAAATTAAGTGCGGTTATAACTTTCTATTATATTCTATTACCTGCAGTAACTATATGTTCTCGGTCGCTAAAAAGGAAAAAAAAATGCGTGTTAATCTTGCAGCCAGATGCGGCTCTTTATCTGTAGCCTCTTACGAGTCAAACGTATTAGCTTTCTTCAATGTGTTGTGCAATGTGCTCCTCGAAGGGCGCGTTGTATAATTTGTCCGCACGGCTGTAATTCACAAGCGTAAAATTGCATTGCCTGGCTAAATACGACAGGCCAGGAATGAGGACCTCTTTCGAAAGTGTTCTTTTGCAAGCAGTATAGTTACGAAACATTAAAGCTAAGGCCAGTCGGTTGCACACGCTCAAATGCACAACTGCCCTCGAGTCATCTTCAGTTTCTTCGCCAGAGTCACGATTTTATTCGTTCGAGTTGACTCGAACGAATACACTTGTGGCTCTGGAATGCGAAGAACTCAGGTCCCGGACGTCTTGTTTAAGCAGAAGCTCAAGCCGAACTCCGATTTCTTTCACAAAGCACCCGAGAAGCTATTTGAAATAATTTATATGAGTCGGAAGCACAGTTTCGATCCATTCCCTACAATCTGGTAAATACATCCTCGGAAAGTCGCAGAGTTTCAAACAAATTCAAACATCGAGTTTTCAGTCCCGTAGGTCTGCAGCGGGAACATGTTACACTATCACGCAGTTCGCCGAGCTACGCCTTATATTACGGGCCGTTCAAATCGGGCAAATTAAGCATGTAAATTCAAAACCCGCTTGATGTTCTTGCATGGTGTATGCATGAGTTCCGAGAAAATTCGTTTAAAGAATTGCCGTATGTTCTAGAGTCATGTATATTTGAAGAGGGAGAGATACAATAAACAGAAAAGGCAGGGATGTTGACCAGAAAAGCGTCTGGTTGTATCTTTGCAGGTTCGTTTAAGGTTTAAGGCGTTAGTTACTCGCGCTTCTCAGACGTGAAAAGAAAACTAAATCATGTCATCACCATGTATATATGCAATATATATGCGCATATACAATGTGTATGTACCGGTCGGTACTTTATGTAAAAACCAGGTATACACTGTATATAGCCACATATCATGCGTGAGCATGTAACATTCAGAACTGAAAGTACTTCTGACGTCTCCCGCGTACTTGAACAGGAATATCGAAGTTGGGGCTTAGCCTAACGCTTTCTGTTAACAATTCCAATATGGCGGTATGCGTTGCACGGAAGTATAGAATTGGTCTAGCGGAACACGTGTAGCTCACACAGACTCGAAGGTATTTCAGAGCGCGCACGCATTAAAGCCCCCGAGCTACGCGATGCGCCAGACGTTATTACACTTTGGCGATCATTAGGCCCCGAAGACCCGAAACCCGCAGCTGGCGTGGGCCGTTGCCCGGTGGCAAACACAGAAAAAAAAGCGCGCTCACCGGGCGCACCCGAGTCGAACTGTAATCTATTTTCGGGGCTCGCGACGCCGGCGCTATGCGCGTGCATGCAGAGCGCATGTGGACTATGCAGGCTCGCACCCGTGGCCCAAGTATACAGTATACACTACGCAGAGAACGCGTACAGTTTGCAGGGCACGCATGTTCGTGATTTCCATCTCTCATTACACAGCGTGACGGTCGTCTGCACGCGCCGCGGTGATTTGTTCCCGCGAGGCCTTCTGTTCTTGATTGTCGTCTGCTACGGTCCGGTGCATGCGGATTCGGCTTATACTCGACCTGTCTGCAGAAGGCTTTTGGTTTGTTCTTTTGGACGCCAATCTCTCTGACGTTTGCAGCCAGCGGGCGCGTGCGTGATTCTGGAAATGGGGTGGCTTGTCAAGCAATCAAGCTTCGATCGAGCATGTTGTGTGTCTCTTAGGAACGGGGGGAAGGGGGGGGGGGGGGGGGGGGGGCCGACATGAATCTCGCGTGGCACCCAGATTTGTTGCGCGGAAGCACATGCGTATTGACCGCGGCGCCGATGGCAGCGCTGCAGGCACTCGCCGATGTGATCTTCACTGCGATCAGCAGCGGCACAATTAAATTAACTGCAGTCACAGTGTAATCTTCTATGGGTCTCCCATTACAACAGAAGTGCGTCAACAGCGCCTATCATATGATCCCATCTGTAGTTCTATGCCGGCCATCGACTGGGCAACAGTGTTGCCACTATTGTAATTTTGTTGTTAGATATAGCAACGTTTCGATCTGTTTAACGACAAAATGTACTATTTAGCGATGGGCGGCTTTTTTATTTTCAGACGCAGTGGAAAAATTGCCGACATTTTAGCGACATTGCAGTTTAAGAAAGTTGGTTCATAAATGACTTTTTGAACACGCTTTATTGTTAAAATGCTACGTAAAAGCGGCCAAATTGTCTGTACAGTGAATGGGATCCGTGACCATAATGAAGCTACGGTAGCCTGCGTTCATTGAGGCCACACGCTTCGGTTACTTGCGCCGAAACAAACATGCGCTTAAAAAATGCACACTTACTTTTTTTAAATTATTTATTAGCCCGGGAAAACGGCCGTTAACGCTACGCGCGTGCTACATGCAGTTTCACTGAATACGTTCGGTTAGTGGACGTTCGCAAGCGTAGCAGCAAATTAAATTACCAAGAATTATTGCAATATTAGTCATAATATATAGATTAGTCCCATTAATCGCTCTAGAAAGAAACCATTCCACAATACAGTACGCGTGCGATCAAGAGAAATCTTTTTTTTTTACGTAAGCGACAAGAACACGCACGCACAGAACCTAAACACCTCACGAAACTTGCTTCTTGCTTCTAATCTTTTAAAGCAGTAGTCGCAGTTTGTTCAGTAATCCTGTAGCGATCAGTTTGTGTGCCTTTCTGTCCGCTTTTTTATCTATGTTGTTTTGGAGGCGACAACGATGTGGCACACTAATTGTCTCTGCGCAAACGATGAGCTAGTATCGCGTGGCGAACAGATTCGTCTTGCGAAAGCACGCGTGCGTCTCTATTTATCACGTCGACGCTTGGTGTGCCGCGTGTTTCGGCCGACGACGATCTCAGATTATTAAATATCGGCGAGCATTTAACTGGAAATTGTAGTTTCTGACCAAGCTGCGTAGCAGCTGTGTACGTTACATTTTGCGCGATAATCGCCAATACGGCCAATTAAGTAACACGCTTTCGCTGTTTGGCCTCATATATATATATATATGTCGACTTTAGGGAGCTTGTCCTAAAAGTTGAAGTGAGACAATACCCAATGTATAAGTTTTGGCTAGAAACACCGGGCTTTTCACCAGTATCAAGAAATACGAACTAAATATATTGAGCGAAAGGCATTGCTGTTCCGGTTATTCTGCTTGCGCACTGTGTAAAAATGAAGTACAAAAGAAGCTTATACGTACAGGTGCGGTAAGTGCACTGCGTATATCATATACTGAGTTACGTATTTCTAACATGGTGAAGCAAGGCACGGAGCTTCTAGCAGGAAGGTGGTGCTTTACGCAATGTGTGGCTTCAATTCAGCAATTACGATGTGCTTCCTACAAAGTCAATAAAATAAGATGTCCTTAGGTGAAGTTTTGTTCAATAGTAATCTTTCTGGCGATTATCGCGCAAATTCTCTTGCCCACTGCTGCTTTAGAGTTTCGTCTCTCTCTCTCTCTCTCTCTCTCAATATTTTCGACGTTTAATAATCTGAGACAGTCATCATTGAAACCCGATGCATATGCACCGCAATGCTTGTACTATACTTGAGTCCTCAGTAATAAAAGGCAAGCGCGATTGCCGAAGTACCGCGATTACGTTTTCTACAAGCACCAAAATCTTTTCTCCAGTTGTATGCTGAGTGTTGTAAGAGAGAGCACACTGTACTTTCTCTTCTTTGTTTTAAGAAAGAAACATGTGGCGTAGCTTACGATCGCTTGATGTGCATGAAAATAAGCACGAACGAGGAACGGGTTTCCTTTGTAGCAATTGCTACGATTGGGTGGATGTCCCATTTTCCATTTTAATGGATATAGACATTGCATGAGAATAAAGTTGGTATGGTGCATAAACATTACATGGGATTGCACGTTGCGTAGTTTGAAAATAAACACAATTGTGCGAATCGCATTTGGTTGTTTAGGATTCAATACACATGCACCTATGCACTAAGGCTTCGTTTCACATAGTAGATTCCAGCAGGTGCGTTGGATGTGTAACTTTTTTTTTTCTATATTGCAAACGTTGATCCGCAATATTTTCTTACTATATTCTAGGCTGCAATAAACGCAATTCGGTTCCAGCAAAAAAAAAAAAATTCTGGTTGTGTACTAAAGTATGGAGGTCGCTGCATAATTTTCGCGAAACATTTACCGTATTCGGAGTCAGCGCTTATATATACTCTTCACCGCTATGCAATTTGCGCTTTGGTTTCCGCAGGCATTTGTCCGGTGTTCATTAGACGCGACAAACGACAAGAGAAAATGAAACCGTAATTTACTCTGGAATGAGGTTGCTTTACCTCACGTGGCGTCGTCATGACAACCCGTTTTCTGCTGACTGCGTTAGGGCTAGTCGCAGCGGCGTCGACTTCATCCTCGGTGAAGGTCAGGTGGGTAATGTGCTTTGGTGAAATATATATAATGTCCCGCCGGATTCATTATGCGCATCCTACCTCGCTTTCTTCATTTCTTCTTGCGTTTTTCTTTGTCTGGCGCATTAATAATTCATCTCTTCGTATAGTGCTCGGACTCCTTCTGATGATGAAGCTGTGTTTTTTTTTTTTTTTTTTTGGCGGCAACGCGCCCTGCTGACTTCATCTCGAAGCCTGTTTATAAAACAGCGCTGCTAACGACGCACATATGCCAGTCGGGGTATTTATGAAGTCCTTATTGATATGATCAAAGTGCGGATGTGTATCTTATTTTTATTTCTGGTATTTTTTTTTTATTTATTTTTTTTTGTCAGCGCTCGTGTCGAAGAAAGGTATCACGCGAGTTCCATATGATATCACTTCCGGACTCCTCTTGGGGCATATTTCATGCATTGTTATCGCGGTCCTCATCTAAATATATGCTCACAAGAGCGTCGCAGGATGAACGCTATTTGCTATGCGAATACTGTCGCTTCGGAGTTTTGCACCTACCGCAGTACAACATTGTGGTCCGATAAAGGTTTGTTAGCATACAATACACTAGAGTTGGGGTAATTTCGATGCAGTGTGATGGATTCTGTAGGCTAGAGTGAGAGGAGATTGCGGTTGAATGTTTTATTTTAAAAAAGCTATCGATCGCCGGAGTCTTTAGGACTGGTTCATCCGACGAGCCACCGGAAACAAGACACAGAAGTCGGGGACCCGTTTGCGATAAATATACCCTCGTCAATTATCACGGGAAACTATATTTGATTAACGGTCACTTACCTTATACAATAGTTAAAGGACGATGGCAGCCGGAAGAGAGATGCAGGCATAGCGGCAACAAGCAAAACGTTTGAGTTTCGGCGCTGCGAAATGACCTATTTGTCGAGAGATCAAGTTCCTCAATACCAAAAAAGAGAAGGAGAGAGAAAAAATTCACCGACAATTACGATGCTGCCTAATGCGAAATACGTGCGTGTGTTTTCATTTCGCGATATATTGGCTGGCGCGGGCAATCTGTCTCGTGCGTACGTCCCAAAAACTCAACAGTGGATTATGAGCAATGCCGTAGTTGAGGGCTCTGGTTTAGTTTTTAGCGCTTATGATTACTCAACGTGCAACAAAGCACGATATACGACCAAAATTTCATTCAGTTACAATGGGATGTTGCCGCCGGGGATCGAACCAACGACCTCCTGCCTAGCAGCACAACGCCATAACTACTGAGCCACCGCAATGGTTTCACCAGTTATCACTATCCATTCAAGGGATCTATATGCAAAAGAAAGAAATGAATAAACATGTGAAATACAGTGTCAAACACATTGGGCATTACAGATTTTCCAAAGTACGCTATCCCGTTCACCGGAATTGGAAAAACGAAGTGGAGGCGTAATGTACTTTTTTTTTTCTTTTTTTTTCTTGCGCCTATATATGCCATCAAAAGCTCAAAGTGTGTAATTTATCTATTTCGTTACTAAAACACCTTCATAAAAGCTCCCCCCCCATCACATCACCACATCCCACATTTGGCTTCAGTCCTCTCCCGCCGCCATATTTCACTTCGCGACACGTGCGTACATTACCCGAATATACGGCGTTCTCCAGCGCCCGGCCCAGCGTTCTCATAAAAAAAAAAAAAGTAAGAAAAGTCAGCCAGCCGGGCGTCAATATTTTTTTTTCCCCACTTCTACTTTTCGCGTATACGTAACTTCCCGCTATACGCTCGTGCACAAGCCCAACGTTGCTTCCTCCTTACCCACTTTGCTTTTTCGTGTTTATCCAGGTTGCCAAGTTATCAGGTATATTTGTTGACATAAGTCTGACCGAGGTGCGCACACATCGAGAGTTTACAAAGCCACTCTTGTTTTTCTTTTTTGTTTTCATTTTTTTTCTTGTTGCGTGCTTGTTCGCTTCTTACTCTTCTTCTTCGCCTTGTAGTTCCAGCCTCCCACCACTAGGTGTCAGCCCGCGCCGTGGCATGGCCTTTCAGCGAACGCTCGCTGATATTTGGCTGGCAGCGCTTGTAAAAATAAACACTCCTCGGTCACGACGCGAGAAAAAAACGACAGTAGACGACGATGACGCCGCGTTGCGTGTCGAATGTGGGGCTCGAACTCGGGGCAGGCGCGGGGCAGAGATCGAACATAGCTCGCGTCTTGTCGTCACCCGCCGCTGAAGGGCCTCCATCGGCTGAGCTCTGCGTATACGTGGAGCGAAGCGATATTGGCTCTAAAAATAAAGCGTATATATATCTATACGGTTGGGAGATGGGCGGTCTAGAGGGGCGGGGGGGGGGGGGGGGGGGGGGGCGGTGAAGAATAATTGGAAAGGTGGGGTGAGCCGGGCCGAAAGTGGGGTCTTCACTTTGCCGTAACGGGCCCGCACAGGAGTGCGAGTCTTATGTTTAATTTTTTTTTATGGGGGGGGGGGGGGTGTGTGGGGGGAGAGGGGGAGAAAGAGCTAGTAACATCGTAAGAAAGTACTATGTCAGAATATGGCGTGTTGCAATCATTGTAGTCTGCCGATGATTGGGCCTGATTGATCTATTTGGATGAAATTGAAAGCATTGACAACTGTGAATGGCCGGCTTCTCCACAAATAATGATGATGATCAAGTACTAGCAATTTGATGATCAAGGTTTGATAATATGAGGTGATATGCAAACGTTCCGGCAATAAATAAGTTTTCGCAAACGTGGTTAAAACAAGACAGACAACATCACAACGGCCAGTTTTGCAGTTTGTGCGGTTACAGGCAAGCCTCCCAATTCAATTAGGCAAAATAAATAAGTACAACACAAGAACAGGAAAAAGGTTAATGTTTAGATATGATATCACACTCATTCAAAAATATTAAGTCGCCTAGAGCAATTCACTGTAAGGACACATTACTGCATGACCCAAGCATCTTCTCTACATTCAAAGGACCATCATCAAGGCGATTTATTGCGGACCTCCAAGGGGGCACATCTTTGCTTCTCAAACTTAGGAAAGCTTATGAGAACGTTTTCTACGTTTTACCATGAATTGGCTGATTAGGGAAGCTTGGAAGACTGTCGAGGTGGTTCTTCTTTTAATGGAACGCTGAAGACCCATATTACACCAGTGGAGACATGACAAACATTATTTCAAGTCTGATTTAACCCGTTTGGCGGGAAGTGGATTGTTAGTACTAGAGGTAAGCAAGGTAAAGCTTGCCCTTCATGAATTTCACGTCAAAACGTAAGCACCTTTTCGTCAATTTCAAAGTATTAAAAAAAAAAAGGGGGGGGGGGGGAGCACGTACCACGGACGACGAAGGGACTAGTAAATGAGGACGGGCACGTACACGCATATGTTGCGTGAGGTTTTCCTCTGGTCATATTCGAATGAAACTTTGTAATTGACATGGTTTGCAGCAGCAACGCCGTGACGTAGCATAAAGGAATGTGCGTCATGCAGTTAAGCACTGCGTCTACAAGGTCGTGGATTCCATTCCTGTCAGCGGCAACCCCATTATCAGTAGGTGCACGCAATGAAGTCATCCAAGCTGTCATAGTGTTGTACAGCTAACACGGTCAAAAAGTGCGAATTATCGAGTTATCTGGATCCACTTATCTTTAGCAAGCGCTGTGAAGACTATGAAGAGGGCAACAATACGGCGTACGTACGTCACCTAAATACTCCCAATAACGGAGAGGGATGTTTTAAAACTGTCTAGCGTCGAACGTCGAGAAGCGTCTGAATGAAGGGCTACGGATGGCGCTTTCTTAGCGCAGGGTCAGGGCAGCTTTTGTGTGGATGGTATAAGAAAAGGAAAGAAGAAAGAAAAGTGGGAAACTAACGGTTGTCCGAAACAATTGAGCTGAGTGCACTCCAGGGCCATCTATGAAATTTTCTTTTGACATCCAGATCGTAAAGCGAATAAATAAGTAAATAACTAAGTGTTTTCATTTAATTATTTAGTTGCGCGCAAGAAACAATGACGACGAACGACTATTATTCACTACTTACAGAATATATTATGCTCTTGCTGACGCTTGTCGACAACGAGCATTCCTCACGCAGCCAGACAATAAATATTAGTTAGCACAATAACAACTTGCAAGTTAGAATCGTCGAAGAAAGTGGTATGACAACAGGACCGTGCTGTCTTGTGTGTTGACGAAACTGTCGCCGTTCTGAGCCCGAAGGCGCTTTTGCAAGAAGGTACATTGCAAGCGCCGGCACGGCAATCATGTAGCGTACCCATGTGAACAATCTGGAACGCTCGTGAAACGGTCCGTGTCTTGGCCTCGAACTTATGTCACAGTACATTACGCCGTACTCGCTCAGGCGATCACGAACGCAGGGTGGGGCGTTGACGAATCGGTCCGTGCTTCGCTCGCAATGTAATCAGATGTTGCAAGATGGCGCGCGGGAATTCGTTGCCTTGTAAACATCATTGCTCGTCGAAGCGAGTATTCTATATGTCGCCCGCGCGTACGACACTATCAGCGTTCTGGCCCAGAGGGTTATGTAAGACAGTATACGCGTTGCAAGGCACCGTGTCGTAATCGCGTTGCCAATCAAATAATTGCTTCCACTCTTGCCGCGCAGGACCACGTGAACATTAATCACTGCCAGCCTTTGCCTCTGTATACAGATTCGATCTGTTGCGCGACAGGTACAATACAGGGACATGATTGGAGTCAATTCAATCACTTGAACGGCCGAATGGCCCGCTCGCGCGCTTTATATATATATATATATATATATATATATATATATATATATATATATATATATATATATGCGAGGCTACGTCAGTCTCCTTCCCTTCTTACCTGCGTGCAAACACAGAAGTCCATTCACTGACGGGGCACATGCACGGTGCCTCGCTTATGAGGCCGATAGATAACGAAGCCAAACAACACAGAGGAAAATTAAATTGAGTTTTAGAACTAACTTTGAATCAGGGTCAAACTGGGGATATACCTTGCGTGCCGGATTCACAAAGCTTTTCGTTCGGAAGTGCTCTTTGATATTGGATGCCCAATATTCCTCTGGTGGAGAACGTCTCTCTACGGAGGCTACTGGTAAGTTAGCCGAGCTAGTTTCTGGCTTTGGCTGAAATCAGATTCCATGCAATCTGACGGGGCTGCGGCTCGGTAGCCATGACGTGCTGCTGCTGCGCATGAGGTCGCAGTTTTGATTCCAAGCGACGGCGGCGGCCGCATTTTAATGGAAGCGAAATGCCAAAAGCGCTCGTGTACTTGGATTTAGGCGCAAGTTAACGAGCCCAAGGTGGTCAAAATTCTTTCGAAGCCCTCCACTTAGGCGTCCCCCGTGTTGCTTTAGAACGGTAAATAAATCAGTCAATCAATCAACCAACCAGCCAACCAACCAACCAACAAACCACATTTAATGCTTTATACACGAATGGCTTTATAATTCTCTATAACTTGATAACTGTATATAATAATGCTATATAAATAAATTAGGAAATTTGCAGTCGCAAGTTGGAATGAGACAGCGCAATACAGGGGTGATTAGAGATCGCAGGTAGAGGCCTTCGTCCTGCAGTGAACATAAATATAGGCTGATAATGATGAAACTAATGGCGAAAACTGAGCGCACGTGTATACGGCACAAACACAATACAGAAGTCGGAGGTTTCAGTGCCTCTGTTTCTCCCTTTCGTTTGTAAGCAATAAAATGGCGTATAAAAGTTAACTCATTTAAGAGCAGAAGTGATGCGGATTTTCGGAGCAAACGTGTTTGAGAGCACGGACGACGCATGAACGCATTGCCGCGATTTCGAAGACGACTGTAGCGCGCGCGCAATGTCGGTGACCAGTTCGGCGTGTCGCTTGACGCGTTAATCAATTCGAATGCCACCGCCGCGTATACAGGCGCACGCAGTCTCATCGTTAACTGCACGCGCGGTGCAGAGTGTTCGCAGATACTTCGCAGTAGTGCGTAGTGGGTAGACACACTTCCGCACTTTCACGGGAAACGCGATCGGGTTAGCCGCGGATGCCGGAACTTTTACGCTCGCACGAGTTCGAAGCTTGAGGTCGAGACCCGGAAAACACGCCCGCAGAGGGGAGAAGAAAAAAAAATTACTAAAAAAAGGTGAAGAAAAGGAGAGCCGAGCTTCGCAAAACTTAGTTCCAAACGAAACTTTCACACTCGCCTTCCCGTTTTCGGGCGAGGAATATATGCGGTCATTACCCCCCGTGTCGTTTGTCAGCGGTATTTCGGAGGTTTCGTTTCTCGGAGCCTATAGATCGACTTAATGCGTTGCAGGGCGAGTTCAAGACGCCCTCTCCCCCCCCCCCCCTCCCCCCCACACAAGGCAACAGCCGCAAGCTCTATATATATCCAGCTAACTTTAATTCCAACGCTGCCATAATGATTTATATTGCTGAATAGTCTTAATTCCAACTAACCATAAAACTTACACGTGACATGCATATCACTGTTCCTCCTTACTACGCAAGAGAAAAAAAAACAGAAAAAGGAAAACAGCCCGGATAGTATACGAGAGAGAGAAGAAAGGGGAAAGGCAGGGAGGTTAACCAGATGGGAAGATCCGGTTTGCTACCCTACGCTGGGGAGAGAGGGGAGGGGGAGGTAAAGTGGCAGGCAAGTAGAAATAGAGAAAAAAAGGAGCACAGACACACATTCGCAGTCGGTCACTGTCACCGCATACTGACAGCGCACAGCACAGTAGCACTTGCAGCACTATAACCATCTGTTCAGGCTACAACCACTTGTCCAAGTCTGTTGCCCATAAAAACTGCAACAATGCCCTCGTCGCCCTCCGCTGCGATGGCCTTGTGATGTCAGCATTCTAAAATAAGTTCCTCCCGGATAGTCTTGCAAATAAAACAATAAGTGATACACTAAATGATCAGCCGCTCGATTAACCTCCGCCTTCTTGATAATTCAGTTACATTTCAGGTACAGATAGCGACGTAACATTCACACACTACGCATCATCACGCTTAATTTGTGCAGCTTCGACGATCAACCGAGCGCATCGATAACGGTTGATAATTTGGTCTATCGCTGCTGATAGTTTTTGAGACTATCGGTGCGACTTGGGTTTTATTTACTTCCTTTTTTTTTGCGCGCGTGTTCGTAAAACAAGTGAACTTGAATGCAGATATAATATGTCATTTGTTTCTTGAACAACCGCTAATTCGAAGTGGCGCTCGTGGTTTTCTCCTTATCGTCTGTGTGTGCGTCTTGAATCCGCGCTAACATAAAGCTATGTTTCTATACCACCTTGATCGAGCACAGTGTCAGCGCAGAGCCTCAGTGGTCTCTGCGGGAGATAAGAATTTCCTGCTAACATTGCCTAACATCACACTGCGATTCACCGAACAAGTAATGTCCGCCTCTTCAGCTGTGATATAATAGTATATTCTGCCACACAAACGTTTTTGACGAGTCGTCCGTTTCAACTCAACTAGGACTACCTGGTATAAGCGCATATATGCTACATAAACGTTTCTTTGTTCTGGTCTCCTCCTCTACGTGTGTTTTTGCATAACAAGTGAATATGAACGCAGGTAGTATATCTGTCACGTGTTTCATGAAAAAGGTTAGTTTCGATTAGCACTCATGAGAGACAGATATAGGGGGGACGCTTTATTTAAAATATGACGTTTTACGCACCAAAACCACGATCTAATTATGAAGCACCCCGTAGTGGGCTACTGCGGATTAATTTTGACCACCTGGGGTTCCTTAAAGTGCACCTAAATCCAAGTGGAACGCTTTATTGAATCCTGGAGAGCTTTGCCTTACGGCACGCCTAGCATATGGGGCTCCAGACGCATACGATGAAATGATGTGCAACAGTGTACGTCACAGATGCATAGCGTAACATAAAACACCGCGACCTTTCCTATCGCTGCTGGTATCAAGGACCGGCTTACGGCTAACTTTGCGAAGCGCCGTGACACAACAGCCGAGAAAGAGCTCCGCTCAAAGCGGCGAAAGCAGCGAAGCCCCGAGAGCACGCGCGCAGCGCAGAAAAGCCAGCTTTACAGGCGGCGCGCGTGATCTTGCCCACCCATCTTTGCGCTTCGGCATCACCGAGCGAACTGTGGAACAGCGAGACGCAGCCGCTCGGCTCGGCGAAGCCCGGCGAAGTTCCTCGACTGCTCTCCAGGCGGCGACACGGGAGGAGGCGCTCGGTCTCCGCCTCCGCCACCCTTGCCTCCTCCTCTCCTCCCTTTCGCGAAGCTCGGCGGTGGAGGGTGCGGGGGGGAGGTGGGTGAATCCTCGCCCATCAGTTGGTTCGGACAGTTGAGAACCTCCTCGCGCTCAATCATCTATTCCCCTCCGTCTCGCCATCCTTTTTTCCTCTCCGCTCTCCGGAGCACGGGAGAGATGGCACGGGGGAAAAAGCGGCGCCCCGAAAGAGTTCGGGCGCAGTTCTAATCGCGAACGTGCGCCGTGTGGTCGGCGGGAAAGCTCGACGCCTGAGCGTGTGCTCCATCCCGTCGTGTTTTGTGGTGTGTGCTTCCGCCGGCGACGAAAACCGAAAGCCTGCCTCTCGAAGTCCGTGTCGTTGCCATTGTAGATTTTTCCCCCCTCTCTCTTTAATCTATTTCCCGGTGAGGTTTGCAGAGACACCGCCGACCTATCACTCTCTCGAATTGCGCCCGCGAGCCGATCAAAGCGCGCATTCTCGAAACTGACGTTGAGAAAGCGAGTGCTCGGTGGCGACGGCGCGTGGAAAAGAAAGAAAGTGAAGTCCGAGCCACGACGTTAACGGCAACGGTTACAACAACGGTTCGGCGAGAGCGGTGTTGAGAAGGCCGAATCAATCGCTTTCCACTTCTTAAGGCTCTGCGCGGCTGTGACGGATCGAGCGGCGACCGGGCGTCGCGACGACGAGGACGCGGATCCGCCGAGGCATCACTTGGAAAGCGGGTGACAGCCCGGCCGGTGCCACGAGAAATTGAACGACGACGCTGTGTGGAGAGATGACGTTTTGAGTGGGAAGCCTGTCGGCCGCGGCGCGTCGTCTGCTTCAGCAGCGAGCGGCAGCACCACGCGTCGTTCTCCGCTAGTGACACGCGTATCGTCTGGTCCTCTCTTCGTGTCATCTGGTCCTCTCTTCTTGTCGTCTGCTCAGCGGCCGTCTGCATCTGCCGATGCTCCCGTGAGGATGTGTTGATATGTGCTGCCTCCCCGAACTCGGATATACCTACACGTCGGGCTGAAGACGGCCGTCGTGTGCCCGCATCGGCGGGCTCGCTCAATAACGGCGAAAAGGTGAGCGCCCTATACTCGCATATATTTTTTTTTCGTTAGAGGGAAATTGTTATTACTTTGGCAGCGGATGGGATACGTCGCGTTCGCCATCTCTCAATTTTTAATAATGTAATCATTTCATTTCTCGCCAGATTTAAGGTCATGCTGGTACGCTGTCAAGTGGAAAAGTTTCTGTCCGTGAAAGTGCGATAATATGGCAATGTGATACGTTCGGTGGAACCGCAACCCGCAATTGATCCCTCCCGTCTTTCTATATATATATATATATATATATATATATATATATATATATATATATATATATATATATATATATACAGTTTGTTTGCTACAATATTGGCCTGATCTCTGCTTACGGCTCTCCAAGTATCTATACGATAATGCAGTGACTTTGGTGGTAATGTCTAGATACCTCCTGGAGGAGTATTTTGAGCACCTGCAGCTTCAAAAGTGCTCAAATAATTATTCGTCTTTTAACCTAACTGCGCTGCAATATATTTATGTGTCTCTTGATTGTCAAACGGAATTCCACTCAATCTAAAATTGCTCATGTATTGCCTGCATAAAGTGAAACGTTCGCAGTGGCTATTTTCAAACATTCCTCTTTTAGAGCGGCAACACTTTTGCCATGTTATCTCACGTATAGACATCGTAAGTATAAGTGGTGTCCTGTTCCTTTATGTCAACCGAAAGAAACAAAAAACAAGAGAGCACCACACGTTGCAATCCACATGTACTGGGCCAACGGCAAGTGCAGAAATCGTGTGAGCAATGTTGCACGTAACCTTTCGCGATGTTGGGCAGATATGTTTTTTTTTTTGCGATAATCCTTTTTATTGACAATCTATGCGGACTGCATCGTTCTGACAATCGTATATGTCGATAACAAGTGGCTGATCTGATAGTATGATAATGTTGTCACACAGTCTGGGGAAAAGGAGGTTGAATTTCATGCGCGTGTTATCACTCTAAGACGCGTGTGTGTCAGTGTCAGAGAGAGAGAGAATAAATATTTATTTCCATTCTCAGCTGTTTATGGCTGAGCAATTAAAGGGGTCATTTTTTGCCTTTAATTTGGCTTAACATTCGACACATAAAGTGTCACGTTGGACTTGTACGAGAATATTGATGCCCTAATGTTCAATTTCACGTGTACCGTGATTGTTTTTCAAACATTTTGCTGTATCATTTCTAGTCACACAAATATTTGCATTGTGTAGCGTTCTCCTGTACGAGTATTCCAATTCCTACTGGGGTTCGAAAAGTATCTGTAGTTTTTCTTTTTTTTTTACAATTAAAGCAGACAAACAGTCGAATAAATAAATAATCACGTGCAAGGCGGATGTTTATGCCTCCAAATTTGAGTTTAGAAGGAAGAGTGATGTCTACGGTTTTCAGGCGAATAAAAGTGCGATGATTTTGTGTAGAGCCAGCCAGAGCCATACGTGTATGCCTGGGTATGCCCATTACCACCCGCTTCATACAAACCGAATGCAGCGAGTCACTGGAAGGAGGCATAACTTTTTCTCCTAACTTTTTTCCATGTCTATACTTTCTCTCATACGACTACCATAAATTCTATTGCTTTCTTCTTTAACGTAGGACGTATATTACCAACGAACGAAATGCCTAAGTCGAGGTTAATTATCACAGAACAGCAATTTTAGTTTATCATACTGACCGACAATCATTATGTGGTGTCGAAAAGAAAATGATCGATTTTTTTTCTGGATTAGGATGCAAAATATGAAAGCCTCATCTCAGAGTGAAGTCATGATTGCGGGAATTGGCAGTAACATAAAATAATATAAAGCTGAGATCTGGGAGCAACCCGATCACCGATAGATTGCATGTGGCAAAACATATTGCAGGCACTCTTCCTTCCCGCCGAAAAAAAGAAAAAAAATAGGAAGATACCGTCACCTAAAAGTTATTTTACTAGCACTTCGCGGCCTCTTGACGCTCAACATCGTCCGCTCGGGACCATTTAATTGCTTATCAATAAACGAGGGTCATAACAAAAGAACGTAGGAAACACACTAGCAAGTTGTGAGAACTAGTGTGGCAACAGAAGACCGGGAGGTGCACTAATACTCTCAAGTTCATGATGTTCCACTTGCGTAGAGTGGCACCGTGGTTCAGGCGCGGTAGTAACCAACGTTAAAGTAATAACAAGATAATGTAATTAAAAAATAATTGAAGAGTTCCTGCTGATTTAGTGTTACTATTCGAGTTTTCCTTCACAGCCTAGAATTTGAAAAAAGAAATGAGCAAGTAATAGGTTGAAATAGAAAAAAAAAAGCTCGTCAGAAGCTCATACCTTATAGAAATCAGAAAATACTTCTAAAGCAGCAAATCAATCGTAGAAAAACAACAACGGCTAGAACTTTACACCTTATTGTATTTCTAACATCAAATATTTTTGCTAGTTAATTAATTAATTAATTAATGGTTAATTGCTTGACCGATTTGATGATACTGGAAACGTTGGCAACGTTTGTCGCCGGCTTTTACGCAACATTTGATTGTCTAATAGTTATATAGAGTTGCCATGAGGAAATGAACAAAAAAAACGCCCAATGACGAGCAATTAGTGACAACACGCTTGAATCGATCAGCGAGGCACTGGGAGAACAACACAGTCGCTACAATGTGCACATAAGCGTTCAAGCGATGAAAACTAGCAATTTGAAGAAACCTGTGGAACATAGAGAGTAAGAGTCAAGCACCATCCTAATTGTCAAGGCACTTGTAGAATGCATACAGAAATGGCTATCAAACACGAGGTATCTATGTTGTCACGACGTCGGAAACTCAGGGTCCAAAAGCATCGATCAACAGGAACAGTAACTACATGTAAAATAATTTACGCTATTAAAATGTGGGTGTAAATAGGTATGTAACTCACAGCCTTACACCTAAAATGGGGTAAACTATTTTACAGTGCAGGATAGATTTTTTTTTTTAGTACAGCTAGTTGATGACTTCCTCTTCTTCGTTATGTTTAAGTTAAATACCTATATATCTGCTTATCGTCATCGTTTTCAGCGCTCCGCAGACGCGGCAATATACTGGACTAAAGACATAAATGAATAAATGTATGAGCAGATGAACAGGTAAAGTAAAATATCATTCGCTGAGCGAACTTGAACGTTCGCTTTCCCTCCGGATGAAAATAAATTGACTGGGTTTCGAATATGAACAGTGATTAGGATTTTCGCAGCTTCTCTCGACCTCTTGCGTAACACTTATATAACGAGGCTTATCTCTATAGGGTGGACACGGTTAGTGCTTCTTGATTGCATTTCTTTTCTTCCTCGCACTAAATGCGAAGCATCTGTAATAATGGGGGCCACGTAAGCCAGCTTACCTGCTCTCAAAAGCACGATGGAGCTCGTTGTATGCGCTTACAAAACAGCAGCGTACTTCCGCAGTTTTCTCCGTCGTTCGAGTATATATATTTGATTTTTCATTCGGGACTTGTATTCACGAAGCAGCTGATATCCTGGAATTATTCGTGAAAACAGGCAACAGCGAGTCGCGATAACTACGATATTATTACCAAAGGGTGCCAACCACTATAGCAGAGAGTTTGATGGTGGTGATCTTTGTCCTTACAGAGCTTTTTTTTTTTTTTCGTGTTTCTCCGCGTCGTTTTCTTGCGCTGGTATCCGTTTCGATCAAACAGCGCGGTCGGGTGACTCCCGACCTGTTCTGAATGCTTTCAGAAAGTGAAATCGAACCGCGCCATTGTTTAAGGGCACGAACTGCGCTTTTATTATAAAGCTTTTCGTTTTTCCCATGTTTCCTCGGCGTATTTCTTCTGCTAACAGAACCAAGGGGCTTCTTTTAAAGCTCTATAGCGGCAGAATTTGTGAAAAACATACTTCATGTGCACGCTGTGTTTCTTTTGTTCTTGTTGTCTACTGCCATTCTGTGTGGTTCTGATGCGCATTCGTTTTATCACGCTCTGTGAGGGAGGGAGATAGAAAGTGAGTGTGAGGGAGAGATAAATTATTATCAGGACGACCTCCTTTCATACTTAAAGGATTCTATATAGTCGGTGGCAACGTAAAAACTACAAACAAGTTCTACCCACATAAACGCAGTGTACCTATCATTCACCTCTGAAAGAGAACCGAGCCATCAGGAGTCCACTAACAATTATACACAAATTATATACAACCACAATTAGGTTCGCTTATCTCCCTGACGCCAAGCGGTAATATTGCGTGTTTAAAACAGCTGTTTATTTTTCGTGCACATCTGTCCTTTTGTCAGTGATTTTAAGATGAAACATGAACATCCAGGGCAAGCTTTATCGGGGCTCCTTATATCACAGCTAAGCCAAGGATAATATTTCAGCTTGAAACAACAACCTTTTATTTTCCAATTAACCTAAAACTTACATTAGCAAACTAAAGCCATTAATTTCTCTGAAAGGGCTGCAACTGGCTTGGCTCTCTTTCAGAGCTGCAAGGTAGGTGCACTACGTTTTTGTGGATAGAGCTTGTACTGAATTCTTAGGTTGTCAGTGTTATCATCACTTTGGTTCGTAGTTCAGCTGCATTTTGTCTTCATATTCACAAAGCTTTTGAAGGAGGTGCGGTAGCTTATCTGCCTTGTACGGCTTTTACTTCTACTTTTTCGTTACACAGCTTGTTCCAAGAAGTTACGAACCGTTTCCTGTTTTTTCCCATAAAACAGTCAGTTGTGAGCACCCGTATTATCCGGTTTCAGCTGGTCGGCGATCGTTAAACTTTTCTCGCTTTTTTCTCGCTTCAAATATGAACCAAGTTGCCGTACAATGTACGCTACTTCAATCATAGTGTCTCTTTATTCGTTGGCACTAACGAGATTAGACTCTCCAATCCAACCCCCCTTGTTTTCCCCCTCTCTCTCTTTCTTCTGCCTTTATTTAGAATTAAGGTCACTGCGATTAGTTCGTTTTTACATCACGAGAACACAATGCAAGCGCATAGCCTTGTTGCCTTGCAAAACGTTTTATCTCCTTTACTGTGGCGCACAATGGTAACACAATGGTAACGGTTAGTTCGTGATGTCCAAGGGTCAGGCCGCTCAGCGGTGGAACGCGAGAACGAGGTCGTCGAAAATCTCCAGAACTTGGCCGGACGCGTTTGAATTAACTAGCGCATACTCAATGCCGAGACAATATAGCGATAACAACATCGCTTGCCGTGAAGTTGCGTTTTGCCCAGCAGGCAGTCGTGCGGTCACGACCAAACTCACAAGGCCTATAGGAACTGGTCGAATTGTTCTTCGCTCCAGAGAACCTTGAACCACATTCGCGGAACATTCCATACGTCAGAACTTCATTCCGGTTGGCTGGCGTTGCTCCCCGTTGCAGTTATAGGCTAGCCAATGCGGTGGCATTCCGCATTAGGAAATTTGTTTTGCCATCACTGAAAGTATGCAGACATTTTTTTTTTGTTGTTTTTTTTGTTTTCGAAGTTTATAGACAGTCGTGCTACTGCGTTTCACTTGTTTTGTTCCGTCTCAATCTCATTCTTTCATCTCTCGTCATGTATATTACACGTCATGATTTTCTTTGTCGTCGCTCCTTTTGTTTATTCCTGCACGCATGCGCCGTCTGACTTAACAGATTCATCCTGTGTAGCAAAGCACATTTGAGAGTTAGCGCCCGTACTTGCTTGTCTTTGTTTGTTTTGCGCTGTTATTATTACAATAAATCATTACCAAAGAGCCTGGTTATCAGTTATTTTGTAGGCTCTCCAGTTGTCGTTAAACATTCTCTCTTTATAGTACTCTGCAGACTATTACTTAACCGTTTCGAATGGCACAGACCAGGCATACAGGTATAAAGGTGCTCTATAGAGTATACGTCCAATAATTTATGGAGCTTTGTAAAATATTTCAGCTCATTTGGACCGAGCCATAAGAGGGCGCCGATTTGCAGAAAAAATTTTCGCTTTAGCGGACACAAACTTCGTGTACACATGTATATTCAACACACTCGGGAACTTACAGACAACTATTGTCTAGGGATTTTTTTGAAGTATATGTATAAAAGCAAGAACAATTAAGGATCGATACGGCAGCAAGAGTCTTCCACACCTCTGGACAGCCTGTCGTTTACAATTGGAGGAATATCTGTGCTTCAACGCACGAATGCACGATTCACTTGAACGCTACACAGTATGCTGAAATGAAACCTGGATCGGCTGGACCAATACCGCCGCATGGCAAGACTGAGTAGTTAGTTATGGAGGAGTGTGCTTGTGAAATCGCTCGCCCGGTTGATGAAGAGAGCGTGCTTTGCGTTGGATTGATGCAGTGATTTGTTTTTCAGTGATTGACCGTGGCTCTATACCTCTGTACGCATCTTCAAGCATCACGGTCGGAAACGCTCAGTGGGGCACACAATGTTCTTGAAAAGACACGTTCCGTCATTAGCATATATGTTAGAGAGCAAAGTCATCAGCAGATACATTGCCCGCGACGCGCACATCTATAGTGCTCACGTGAGCTTGACGCGCACATGGGCACTATATATAGACTATACAGTATCATTCCGCACAATTAGATGGCAAAGATCTGCGAAGAATCAATTCGGTTGAGAAAGTTTGAAACCTTCATTACAGCACAAGGCAGGCACTCCTGAGCAAACATTCAAGCCGAAGGCGTGCAATCAGCGACAGTTCGAAGTAGGAGTACAAAGATACAAAACGGGTCGTGAAGTCCTCGCGAGGCCGTCTATATAATACCCGGACGCAGTGTCGTTTCACTTGGTGGCGTTGCGATACTAACGATGATTTGCACCAGCCTGGCGATGCATGGTCGTTATCGAAGCATCCCCAATACCTCCGTCATTATTAAAGGGCGCGCGGCTCAACTTGAACAACCTATATATAAATAAGCGGGCGCCAGTTTCGCTGAAAAAAATACCGCTTCGGCGAACCCCAAGCTTCGCGCACACGTATTCAAAGGCGCTCGCGAACTTACAGACGCACAGAGCCACGCAGCGCATGGCCTCCCGAACTCGCAAACATTTCATCGGAACGAACCATCTCCAACTCCTTTCCCCTCGTCCCCTTTGCGTTCGGGTCGCAACTTTGCGAGCAGGCGTTCGACAAGCGCGGGCTTCGTCGAGTAATCCTCCCGGCGGGGCAATCAAACGAGAGAGGGCGAGATTGTCCGCGGCGGCGGCGACGTTCTCAATCAAGCTGCGCGCGCACTCTACATAGCTATAGCCGGAGCCCTGTTCACAACACGCACCTGAGCGCCGAGTACGCGTCGGCAGTTTGCAGCCGGAGTCGTTTCGAAGCCCGGACGAGCGAGCGAGCGAGCTTTTCTCCGGGCCCGTCTGAATTCCCCCGTTTTCATTCCCCCCCAATACGCGCGCTGTATACGCTGGCAGTGCATAACGCCGTCGGTATCTCCCGCTCACCCCCCTGGGCATCATCATTTCCAACTGTTCCCCGGCCTATTAATGACTCTAGTAATTAGGCGAGTTTGCCAGCTAGTCGTCGTGCCAGACAGTCGATTCGACTCTCTATACGTATATACTCCGCCTCAGCCAACTGTGTGCAGTGCGGCGAGAACTACGAACTGGAACAGCCAATCAGGAACAAGGAGGAACTCGCGTTGTCTGTATCTCACTGAAGAAAGAATGGTTTCGCCCATCGCTTATTTTTTTTTTTCCTACTCTCTCCGTGATAGTTCCTTCAACGTCATGTAACTTCGAAACGCACAATGACCACGACACCGACGAAAAAAAACGCCCATCCTGCCCATGTTCCTTTACTGGAGAGACACGCACGGCATTATTAGTATATATACTCATACTGACAAGTATCAGCGCTCGCAGTGGCAACGAAACAGAAATAAATACAGATAAAATAAAAAGTGTGAATTGTTAAATCAAGTTACTGAGAGCCAACTGCGACGCATTGCGTTTTTCTTTGGATGGGGGGCTTAAGAATTGAGCGCCGCGCATCTGTACGACATGCTATACGAACAAACCCAAATTCACACGACGATCGTTCCATTCGACGGGCGTAAGCCCCATGAGGATTAACGGTGGACAGTGCACAGGATGCCAGGTCCCGTATCTTCTGGTTCACTGCACGCATTTGATGAGGCCGAGTGTATACCATACACGCGTATGCGCGCACGCTGACGCGTATGAAGTTCACGAGCGAGAGAATTCCCGTTGCTCCTCACAAGCCACCGATGCCGGCGGCGAGCGTCTGCATATAGGGACAACTTTTACCCAAACGAACGCTTGCAGACTCTCCCGATTTAGGCCCGGGTGCAGATGTCGAATCCCTCCCGCACCGCCCATGGGCACGGGTTAGCCCTATGCCATACGCGCCGATGCGAGTGCAAACACGAGCTAGCGACGCGGCAGTTTTTAATCTCGCGTACGTTGTTCGGACTAGCAGCGCACTGGGCTCATGCCCCGTTCAGCTATACGCTTATTAGTCCCGTCGGATGGGGGTATAATACCGCGTCGAACTGTGTTTACATTTCGGACGGGAGGAGCTGTAAGTGGACGCGATGCCAATCAGCGCGCCCAGAATCATATCCGTGCAGCAAGCGCAGCGGTGTTACCGCCTCGCTTTGTCAATGCCGGGCATTGTACCATATCTTACGAGCGCCACTACTCAGCACTCAACGTTGGCATGTATACAGGGTGTCCCAACTATCATGCACCAAACTTTAAAATTAAGCAGATGCAAAGTAGTTGGACAGACCCAAGGCAATGTTGTTTTCCGTCGCTTGGATATACTCAGATTATCTTTTTTGCATTCCGCCTAACTATATAATTAGTCCTAATTAATTAATCAACTTCTCAACTTTTATAATTAGATTAAAAGTGTCAATGAGGAGATTGTAGAGCAACATGAAAAACTGTCGATACAGCTTTCTGTTGCTCAATACGTGCTACATAAAAAGTGTTTTTTTCTGAGCGTGAGAGTAGCCCACGAATACACGCAAAGTGCCTCGAGCGGCCAGTCGCGCGGTAATTTTGCGTGTATTCGCGGGCTTCTTTCACGCTCGGAAAAACACTTTTATGTAGCACGTATTGAGCCACAGAAAGCTGTATCGGGAGTTTTTTATGTTGTTCTCCAATCTCCTCATTGACACTTTTAATCTAATTATAATAGTTGAGAAGTTTATCAATTAATTAGGACTAATTATGTAGGTAGGCGGAATGCAAAAAATAATCTGAGTATCTCCAAGCGACGGCAAACAACATTACCTTGGTTCTGTCCAGCCGCGTGGCATATGCATATTTTAAAATATTGGCGCATGATAGTTGGGACACTCTACACAGCTTTGCTCAAAGGGAAGCTGTGTGAAAATCCTCATTTGGCGCTGAAGGCCAAGAAAACATTCCATAGAGCGGCAGCGTCGGCTCCGCGCGTATCTCGCCTAGAAAGAATGATCAAAGCAGATCAGCCATGTTCGGCCGGTGCCTTTTCGACAAATTAATTACCACACCTCGTCCGAACTTAAGAGTAAGGCCTCCCTTTCTAGATTCTTACCACGCGTGAAGCTTTCATTCATTCATTCTTTCCTTTTTTTTATTTGTGTGCTTTGGCTATCGACATCAAAGAGGACTCGAATAGTTGTCATTTCTTGTTTTCATCGCGACGCATGCGAAGGGCACTTAATCTATTTTCCGTAGCGTATCTCGCAGTTATCATAATCATCATGATGTTTAGTTTGCAGAAGTGGCCGGCATTGATAACTATTTTTCCGTGTACCAGTTTCGATTCCGTGTCGTGCGCAAGGCCGCCGAGCCGTAGTTAGGGGCGCCATATAGTTATCCTTACGCGTGTCATGTCGTGTCGACGACTCTCGTCATCGTATAGTCGTGTCGTACTCTCTGTGGTCGTCGTCAAGTCAGTTCTATGTCCAGCAATATCGCGCCATTTGGTGTTCTTGTATATGCAGTCGGTGGTTTCTATTTGTCGTGCCGTCTATCCTTTATCTTTCGGCCTAACATGACGCTCACTTTATCTTAGCGTTACGGAACCTGCGCCTTTCTCCTCGAATAAACTCCGTCCTGCCGCTGTATGTCCGGCCCGCTTACAGTCAAAGAGTACCCCATAGTGCCCAAGGGCGTTACAGCAGGGTGGTTACCACAATGAATATAATACATAATCTTTTACACAGTGCACTTGTTCTTCAGTCAGTGTGTTCCACTGGTTTGCTGTTCGGGGGGGGGGGGGGGGGGGGGGGGGAGAAGAAAAAGAGAATAAGTTAGCATAGATGTTCATCTTGGTTTGGTATTCCATATGATTTTGCAGTCATGGTCATTACGTCCTGACATAAAGCGAGGTTCATTTAGATAGGTTCATTCGTTAATTCCAATCGTGCTGTGGTATATTAAATATAAAAGCTTCAGTCTCAGTTTTCTGCGTGTGGTGGTCGGTGATTCCAAACGAAGCTCATATTTCAACGCCATGCAGCTCTCTCTCCTTCCTCATATTATCCCTGAACGAACCTGGCATCTCGGTATTTTTTTTTGTATTTTTTTTTCTAGAGCGGTAATTAGTCTAATCTCAGTGGAGTCCCACACGACGCAGCCATGCTCCAAGATTGGCCGAATACAAGACGCAGCCAATTCGTTCTTGGCTTACTTTTGTTTCCTTACTGGCACAAGCATATACTCCGAAGTCTCGCCGCAGAGGGTCAGATATCCTCGCAGGCCTTTACCGAACTCCACAGGGCTCGCACTTTTGTACCGCGAGTAGCGGCACTCTCTTGTTTCGGGGGGTCTCAATGCGGGCAGTCGTTCGCGAAATTGAGGAATTCCCGGAAACGGCGGCCCGGTCCGCAGCGCACCGTCACGCCGCCAGACGGTATAAGCATTGTTCGTCGAGTGCCCTGCCATTCACACGCGCTTTGCGGGCGGCCCGCGCTCTAGCTCCTCAACTCACACACACACACAAACTGCGACCTATAGCGACGGAGCACAGAAAGTCGGACACAAAGGACGAGTGTCTCGAAACGAAAAACACGCGCAAGAATCGCTTCCGACTACCGCGCCCTCTGTGAATGCAGCGGTTATGGCAGCAGCATGGTCGAGGATTTATGGGGGGCCCCACCACGCCGTTTTCTTTCGACGAAGTCGTGTTTATTCAGCGGGATCAAAACTGAAAGGTTCCGATCGCCTGCGTATCCCTTTGGTTCGTTCTTATTTCTTTTTCGTTTTTCTCTTTTAGTTAACTCCTTTTTTTTTTTTTTTACTTGAAGGACGGCCTTGGGGCCCTTTCTTTCTCAAAGAGAGAGAGAGAGAGAGAGAAAAGGAAGTGCTCTCTGCAGAGTTTGACAGTACCGTTAAGGATCGTGCCTTTTCACTTTCTTTTCTTTCCAATGGATGTGCTCCTTGCGTCTCAAAGCCATGTCCTGCCTGATTTCTTTGATTTTTCTTTAATACCATGAATAAATACATAAATATGGGCATCAGGAGATTCAGCTATAGGAGTAGCTTCAGTGGTGACGCTGAAGAAGCAACCACATGACGCGCATTTACGACGTACTTACCGCGTTTCTACGGCGAGCGTCGCGAGTGTGTGTGTGTCTCTAGACCCGACGCGCATGCGCACACACTATAGAACCGCCTCTAAACCCTTTTCCTAATTTTTAACTCGCAAGGCAGATTAGGAAGAACGGTTCATTGGAAAAAAGTGTATTTCATGCGCTGTCTTTGAGCTGAACCAGACGCATGCCAGGCTTTATAATTGACTTAGCTGAAGACATGCAACCGGCGGCATTCACCAAGATTTCAACACACTTAAAAATAAGAGAGGTTTACCGACGGTGTATTTGCGTGCATCCTGCTTCGCAGCGGAAATGGGAAAGGAGAGAGGAAAGGGCTAGAAGAAGGTAGGTTTAAAAATGGACACCGGGCATATCATATTTGTAGCCATATAGACGCTGTAGATGACGAGGACTATACCTCAGTGTAGAACTTAGAGAGATGAGCGCTTAAGTTGACGAAGACATTCGTGGGTGCACAAGTCAAAGATTTGAGGGTGAGCACAATGTATCGACGTACTGCGACCTCTGCGGGGCTGTGGGATACTGATATAGTGCACAGCGTTCCACTTCAACGCAGATTTTATAGAGACGAACTCGATACAACTTGAATATGCTAATGCTGGACGTATAATTTTTTTTAACTTTAAATTAGTGGTTTAATGCCTAGCCTTGCCTGCTTAGACAGTGTGAAGCTCAGAGCTTCTAAATTCGAAGTTCAGTACTGTATAATGTTTGTTTTTTTCTGTCGCCCCATTTATTCTTTTATAAAACACTCAAAATTTTCCTACAGACACTAAGTACTTTTCAGACACTTCCACTCGCTTACGTCACATTCTCATTAAGGCCAACAAATTTATGCAGCGTATGACGCAACGTATTTCCTCTTACACAAGCGGCGCACATTTTCTGCTTGAAGCTTCCTCTGCGAGCGACTTCACACAGAAACAAATAAAAAGAGAGAAATAGAAAAGAAAAAAAAAGAAGGTAACTTGTCTCGCCACCATCGCTTCGCCCTAAATCCCGCGGTTCTCCTTTCCTCACAACGTCTCCCCCTCCGCTTGATTTGCCGAGAAATCTGCAGGCGTACACACGTCAGCTGCCGCCACCCACGAGCCTATATAATCCACTGGCGAGGGGAGGACGTGGTCGCGCAAGCGTGCTTCACAGCTATCGTTACGGGCGCGCTGAAAGCTCTCCCAGCACGACAGCCGGCCGTAGTCTACGGTATTTGTCTTTAAAAGACCCGGCAGGTCCAGTTAAAGCCTCCGCTCGCAAAGCCCGGAGATAGGCTAGCACAGAGAGGAGAAAGAGACAGGCTGAGAGAGAGAGGCGAGTCGACCGTGAGCCCAAGAGGAGAAATTGGCATTTGCGACGTGGGTAGGACGGGCGCGAGACTACTTAAAGAAAAAGTAGAAGAAGGGAAGAAAGGAGGATTAAAGAGAAAGACGGACCCAATTCTGGCGACCGTAAAGGTCTCGTTTGGTTCGGCCCCCTCTCCAAGTATACGCAACCGCTTTGAAGAGCAGAGCCCACACGGGTGAAGAAGACCCTCCCTCTATATATAGCTGGGGAGGACGGGTCTTTGATGCTCTTTTACGATGCCGCTGTAAAAACAAGAGTCTAATGCCTGTTGGACTTCTGTGTCTGTGTGTAGTATTTTGCCGTCTCTCTACCTTCTGCTGGTCCGTTTTACGGCTTCGCGGTTGTTACAGAGGGACGGCAACCAGCAGATCTCGTTCATAACGCGCTGTATGTCGTTGCTGCGGATATCCATGAAAATCGGATGGTGGATGTTTAGTGGAAGGTGATACAGTGTCAGAGTATAGTAACGACAGTCTGCAAGCGGGCTATAAAGCTTTTTGCGACAGGGCAAAGGAGACGGCAGATCGCACAAGTTCAATATTTCGACATCGCAGCAAAGCAATCTCAAGAAAGGCCATTCATGAGCATGCCGACGTGCGTGCGTGCTTGCGTGCGTGCGTGTGCGTGGTAATGTCGTCGGCACTCTGCCGACTAGGAAGGAATCGCAGATTCTCTCCGAATGCTGACAAGCGCCCTCTAGCGTGGTACGACTGTTCCCTCTCTTTCCGTCTCTCTCTCTCTCTCTCTCTCTCTCTCTATTTGTCTGACATTTCCCCGTGCTCTTCGATAAACACAGAAAGAGAGAACTGCGGGATCCGTGGCTCTTTAACGCGTCTACGTGACGGGACTTCGGCGGAAGCCGGAAAGTTAGCCCTCTCCGACAGACGACGGGCCTCCCTGTTCGTTTCACTGGCTGTCGCATGTTATAGGGCAGATAGAGCTGTACGGGTACAGAGAGGAACGTGAAATAGAACAGGTGCGTACATGGATAAGGCCCTCGAGACCCGGCTGTTGCGTATATGTAATCAGGGTTGCGTAAAAATGTGCGGGAGCGTTTACAGGGGCAGTGATCGCGTTCTGTATGCTTGTGGAGCTCGGCAGCTGTTAGCGTTATGACGAGAAAAGCTGAACAGTTCACGTCGGTTCGCGACTGTATCTCAGGAAAGCGATCAAGCGTTGAAAAACGAACGAAAGTAGTAGCGTGTCGAAGAAGATTCCGTTTCTGAGTTGTACTCGCGCTGGCGCCTTTCACTGTGAAGTAGCAGCACGCCCAACATGAGCTAAGAATGAAACAAAACAAGCAAGTGGCCTGCTTTGCTATACGTAACTCGGTTGTTCCATGATCGGAGGAAACAATCCAGTATTGGTGCACAAACGCAACCACAAACGTGTCGTCACGAAAATGTGTTTAGTTTACGCCTCAGCTAATTAGTAATTTGCGGCATGACAGATGCAGGTGGTACAACGGGCAGGCCTGCACAGCAAAAAAGAACACTCACAACACACGCTTGTCCTCGGAAGTTGGCAAGAAATGTTTTGAACTTCTTAACATTCCTTACAGGCTATCTTGCTGTGCACGCATGGATATATAGTTTGTTAAATGGCAAGTTTTCAATACGGCCTGCCATGTATCTATCCGCCAACACGTTCGTATTGGTTTTGCCTCACCCGTACTATATATGATGTTCACACAAGCATACCTTCATCATATCGCTCATTCCTATAGTAACTGAAAGAAGTGTTCATTTCCAATTCTAAGCGCTTCCTTTGTGAGAAAGCACTTAGTTTGGGGCCGCAAGATAAATAGAAATAAATAAATAAATTGCTAGCGTAGGATACCAGAAGCTGTGCAGCCGTCTGAAGGACCACACGGGCCCTAATCTGACAAATCTGGCAGCCCGCATGCCAGCCAATGCGTGCTTGGGCAGAGCAGACGCAACCGACCTCCAAGCACTTCATCAAAAGACGATCGAGAACATCAATTTGTGCCCAGCGCGGTACACACATCTTCCATTTGTACCTGCGTATAATCACCCCCGTGGCCAGTGGACACGCCATTCGTACATCCTATACCTCTGTGGGTCTGGACGCCGAGATAGCGGAGTGCGCTTATAGACAGGTCTAGAGTCCCTGTACTCGGCCGCAAAAGTATGCGTGCAGTATTGCGAATACTATACGGATCGACAGTCTGGATTGTGAGATGGGCCAACGTAAGTGCGTTCTTCTGCGACGACCAAATTCGCGCCGGTCCGAGGGTCGTCTGCTGACAAATGTATGTGCGCAGACGCGAAGCTTTTGACCAAGGCGAGTGGGGGTGTTTTCGGTGCGTTCTGTAGGTCGGGGCAGACAACCAGGGAGCAGTGATTGTTTGAATGAGCTATCTATAAAATCGACGTTTAGGCCAGCTAGCTTAACACATTTACACCACATGTACGTCGCATAGCCTTATGTAATGTTGCGCATTGCGTGTGCTTCGCACATGGAGGCGCTTTAGCTGTTTGCATTCGTTATTCTCAACAAACGAATCCCTCTGCTTTCATACTTTCTGTCTCCTCTTATGAATGAACCGATGATCACGTCGGAGTCTAGAATTACGCAAGTCACTGTATAAATTTTACTGTGTTTCTTTTTTTCTCGTTTCCCGTTAACTGCATTCAATAATCGAATCTGTCCTTTCGTCAATGTCGTCTCCCGTGCGCTTAAAGTTTATTGTAGTCATAAAATGCCAACCAGCCCACTCCCAAGTCCTGCGAATTCGAATTCGAGGCGTCCGCCGCAAGAACCCTGATTACCACTCTCGTCTCTTCCTGCCTGTCTTTTCTATACTCACCTATACTGGTCGTCTTAAATTCCGGTACATATTTTTCCTAACGCTCAACCAACTGACGCATGCGACGGTGTACAGACGGCACTATATCGAGCCGCGCCCTAATAGCGACCGACGCCATCCTTGCGCGCACCTCCATAGCCTCGCCTGCGCTGCACGCTTTAAAGCGAGCCACCGGGCAATAGACAAACACCGGGATTCCGGCGCGCTGAGTGAAGAAAACGACTTATGTAAGGGAAAAAGGAACGAAGGCGCGTATAGACATGGATGATTTACAGCGGGGCAGCCAGGTTTATCTCCGCAGGTCCCCCCCTCTCTTCCTTCGTCGCCGGCCGGAGACGAGCCGAGATACGGGTTGCAGCGCTTTTATTATCTGAGCCCCGTAGAAGCCTCATTTTCGTTCGCTTGGAGCGCGGTCGAGCTTCTCCGCTTTCTTTTCGGTCTCTCAGATCGCGGACACGCACACACTCTCTCTCTCTCGTTCGGCTGTTTCCTAACTTAATGTTCTTATTTATTTCCGGCGCGTTCTCGATTGCAACAACAAGTTGTTCTTCATTATCTAGCATTTTGGTGGCTTCGAAGAATTTTTTTTTATTTCTTTCTCTTCCCTCTATGTCTTTTTGTTTCTTGTTCGAACTTTTTTTTTTTTTTTTGTGAGGTAAACCCGAGATGGCGTCCTTTTCGACAATGGCAACAAATGTCCGCTGCGAAGGAAGTCGACTGGCAGCGGTAATAAGAGAATAGTGGCAAAGTGCGGTGGGTCAGATCTCCAACTTTGTGCCTCCGCAGGATTAAATGGGTGCCGAGGTGAAAACGCCTGTGGCTTTGGCGATATGAAGTAACCATGCCCAGTCCTTCGTTTTCTTCTTAGGAGGCAACTATAGTGTTAACGACGGATTCGTACGGATTGTTCTAGAAGTCGAATGTACATTAATTGAAGCAATGAACCTCGACTTAGCCTTAGATTAAGTGAGAGAGTTTCCTCATTGGCCGGCGTCTGGATGATAGCGATCGACGTAATAGGTAGACGACCGTTGCGGCAACGGTCAGCCGGGAACGGCAGCTACGTAACAGGAGAGAGAGCGAAGGCTTAACCAGGTTTCGCCTGGTTTGCTACCCTATACTGGGGGAGAGAAAACCGGAAGAAAGGGAAAGGGAAAACGGATAATAGGTTACATTCGCGGACACACAACGACGTTCGCCGTGCAATCAAGGGCGCTCGCAGATCCCGTGGGTCGATTGTCTATAAAAAAGTGCAGCAGTGCTTTGTCGTCTAGTCAGCTTATAGAGCAGCGCGCAATAATTTTCTTTATCATCAAGAAAAGGGAAGGAGGTGTGGGTATGTACTAATGGTCTCGTTGCAATCACAAAAATTGCACGAGGCGCAGCCCGTTATAGCGATGAGAAAATAGTAAGAGTTTCTAAAAGCGACGCCCACTCACAAACGACGCAGAAAAGTTGCGTCGCATTGACATAGACCGGGCGGTAATTGGAGGTGCAATCAATGTGGATTATCGAGTTGGCATGTTGAATTTTGAATATGTAACTGTCTCATGCTTTTAATTTTGTCCTTAACTTTCTTCGAACTCCACTCGCACTTAAGCGTGTGCGTACGATCGGTTCAAGTAAGCTGCCTGAGACGAGATCAAGGTTCAATCAGACAGCTCGAGTATGGGGTGGTGAGAGCTTTTCATTGACTATAAGCTGCACTACTTCTAATCTTTCAGTCCCATTTCTCCCTACCCCAATACAGGGTAGCCAGCCGGACTCAGCCTGGCTAACTTACCTTATTACTTCTCTTTCTCTTCTCTGGGAATGGTTGACAAAGATCGCGCAGTCTGGCTTAAGAGAAGCCCAATTTCTATTTTCTTCTTCTTTTTTTAAGAATTGCAGTCGACGTATTACGCAGGCAGCGTCGTGAACGTTCCGCGCGCCCCTTTCCCTTACGTAGAGTAACAGGCCAGATGCTTCAATTTCCGGCCTGACCTCTCTACATTTTCAATCATTAAACTACTTATTCTTCTTCCGCGCGCCCCAGCAGTGCTCGCAGCTCAACCGGGCGGCTCCCTGCGGAGACGTGAGCATCGGACAGAGCGGGAACGAGCTCAAAAGTCTCAAAATCAAGGATTTCATGAAACCTAACCGAACCTAACCTAAACCAGGACTCTGGGGCTCCTGCTCTCTGTTATGGCCCATGCTGCTTTCCCGAGAACTTCCCATATATAGCGAGACGCTGGTCATCACGGAGCACCATCTGCGTTTGCAGGAAAGTTGCCTATCGTATCTTCGCTCTAGCGCATCGAATTTGTCCAAAGAGTTATAACAGGATCCACCTCTCGTTGAGGCATGAGATGACGGGGATAGAGAAAGTGAAGCGGACTCGAAAAAAATTCATTTACACGGTTGCCGCGTTCACCAAGGAGGGTGGTATGAAAAAAAACAAAAAAAAAAAAAACAATTCTGCTGGACTTGCGCTCTCCACCGACAGCCGATCAATCGAAACAGGTATTGTGAGCACGCACGCCCCAACCCTATTTGGAGCATCATGAATGACTGTTTGCTGCGCAGCAGCGCTGACGCGTTGGATTGGACGATGCGTTAGGGAGCACGATGCACTATAGTGTCGAATTCGTGTAAACGTGGCTGCTGCCTTACACAAACGCAGCCGCACTGACGAACAGTGCGCAACGACTGTACGGCATCAAACACATCACCAAAATTAGTGAGAGAGTTTAATTGAAAGAATCCGCGCTGTCAAAAGTGAGCGGGAGAAAAAGAGAAGGAGAGCTGGGCGACCGGAGAGGGGGGACAAAATGGCGGACCTTGGCCTCACTTTGCCCGCACCCCCCAGGTGACCCCGGCAACGAGAGAGATGACGAGATAGACGAGACGAGCCAAGGCGAAGACGGCCGCCGGAAGCAGAAAGAGCACTAGAACGAGACGATATGGGGGAGAAGAGGTCATAGCGAAGGGACAAGAGTTCCCATCGGTGGCTGCCAAAAACGCGGCGGTCGCGTGTGCCAGGGAACGGGACGGAGGAGAAAGAGCCTGCAGAAAGAAGACCACCTTGAGCGCGCCCGCTCCTCCCGAGCGGCCGATCCGAGGCGACAAATTGATGGAGACCCCGCCGAGGCTCTTATCGAGCGACCCATAGATCACCCCGCGCGCGGTCCTCTCTGCAGGCGAACGCCTGTGCTTCCATATCCGGGGGCATTTCTTCCCTACTCCCCACACTCTATCTCCCTTCCCTCCCCCCTCCCTCACTCGACCCCGTATGCTCGCCGCCCTTCTTCGGCATATACATACATAAACACTGTTTTCTCTGGCAAAACTGTGCAGTAGTAGGAAAGTCAAAGGTGCCATCGCCTAATCAGCAGGCGTCATAAAGTTGCTCGCTTTGATGAATACGGCAACCACCCGTCGGCACCTCCTGGATAACGAGCCTGCGCTTTTTGAGCGTTGACGTCATGCGCGGATGAATGGAGCCCGCTGAAAAACTGCGCTTCGTAAAAGAGGCGATCGCGTCGAAGTGCAATACGGCACACACATTAGCAAGAAGACCTAATTGGTAATGAAGCCAAATACGTCACTGCAACATTTTTTCTCAATTGTCGATAGGAGGTGGCTGATATGTTGGGTTAGACAGCCAATCTGCGCATAAAAAATAACCTTCAGTACTTCATATCATTTCTCGACTGTAATAAATTGTCGAATGTGCACGAAGTGCGCGCAGATGGTTCCTCACCTTTACGCGTGATGTCATGGCTTTGAGTGCTCGTCCCCTGTTGCCTGCGAAAGTTTCGTGCCTCAATCACGATACCCGGTGATACGACAGCTGACCGTGTTGTGTGTCCGCCTTATGTTTTGTGTGTATAATTTCATCTGTCATCGCATTCACTTGGAGCAGCTGGCTAGGCGTGCCACCACGCAAACTTTTCTTGTCTTCATTAGAGCGCCTCTCTCACTCCCTCTCTTTCTCTCTCTCTCTCTGTGTGTGGCAGGTCGGGAGCAGTGTTCTTTTTGAACATTTTTAAAGCTCGAACTTCGTCACTTCGAACCCTGGTTAGCTGCTGTTGGCTCTATCTAATCCTCACAGTACTGCACGGCATTACTACGCTTGCTGTACGCATATACGGGCGTCTGGCCTCTGTCACTCTCCCCCCTCCCCTCCCTCCCCACTATTTCTCTCCCCCTATGACTGTCCTTCAATCTCGCAGTGCGCGAGAAACTCCGTCTTCTACACCCTGTTCCTGGGTTCGCTGCAGCCACCGCATACGGTATACTATAGTGCTCTCGCGTATGTGTGTCCCACGCGTTAAAGGGTCCGAGACGCCTTCACCCGTATGGTCTCCTCTCCACACCTCCTTCGCTCGACTCTCTCCCTTCTCACAGCGTCCCACTTCCAGCGCGCACTTTCTTCTTTGCCTTTCGACCTCCGGTCCTGTCTTCTTGCTCGCCATCTTCCGGCCTAGCACTCTTAGTTCCGTTTGATTTACTTTTTTTTTTCCCTCAGCGTTTCCTTCTTTTCCTCTCATCATGCTTCCGGAGTTGACATTCGCCTATGGACCCCCCCTTTCCTTACTTTTTTTTCCTCGCGTATAGCGGCCGCTCGCCTTTCTCTTTGCCCATTCCTGCTCGCGCTTCTCGGTCACTTCGGTTGCGTCGATCCATTTTCATGGCGGATCGCCTTTCCATCGCCGCCGCACGTCCTCGCGCGATCTCTCTTGCGCTTCGTCGTCGTCTCCTTGTTTTTCTTGGTGTCGTCGTCGTCCTTTGTATGTTTCTTGTTGTCATTCCTGCGGGCCATACTTCGAGTCGTGTGTGTGTGTCCAGTCTGGACGCTCCTTTTCGTAAGTGGGGGCGTTCTTCCTCGGCTCGAGAACTCTTTCTTGACCTCGCCCCCGTCGCGCCCCAAACCTCCTACCCCCCCCCCCCCCCCCCCCTCTTATTCTCCGAAACTTTGAATCTACTTCCTCTGAGTGCTCGACCGGCTGAAAAATCCGTTGGCCATCGCTATCCCACCACGCCCCGCACCAAGGC